>NW_025380344.1:0-1356 GCF_016433145.1 Gracilinanus agilis | reverse complement strand
CCTGAGAGGGGAACCAGTGCAGATGGCTATACGACTGTGGAAGCAGCGCCCTGAGACATATAAAGGAACCTCCTGCAGAGGATCAAGCAAGGGGGTCCACCAGGGGGCTTGACCTTGGAAAAAACCAGAACTCAGACCTCAGGAGCCAATAGACCGTGGACAGACACTGAGCGAGAGGATAAACGTGAGAAGCTGCTGGGCTAATAATGGTTACCCAGTCTCAGGAAGCTCAGAAGAGAAAGAATAACAACAAGAAAAAGAAGCCTTTAACACTCGACAACTTTTACACAGAGAAAATCCAGATAACCAAGCAAACAGAGGAGGAGAACAAACAAGCATCCGAACCCTCCTCAAATAAGGAAAACTCCTCACAAGCTATGAAAGAGTTCAAAACAGGTTTTGTGGAAAATGGAAGAGATCTGGCAAGAAAATAACTGTTTAAAAGGTAGAATCTTGCAATTGAACACCAGAAATGACCAGATTGAAAAGGAATACCAGAAGATTATGGCCGAAAACCAGAAGATTATGGTCGAAAACCGAAAGATTATAGCCGAAAATCAATCCCTAAAGGGTAGAATTGAGCAAGTAGAAGCTAATGATCTCTCAAGACAACAAGAACAAATAAAACAAAGTCAAAAGACTGAAAAAATAGAAGGAAACATGAAATATCTCAATGAGAGAGTGACAGACCAAGAAAACTGGTCTAGAAGAGACAATTTGAGAATAATCGGTCTTCCAGAAAAACCAGAAATTAATAGAAACCTGGACTCCGTACTAAAAGAAATTACTCAGGAAAATTGCCCTGAAGTCCTACAACAAGAGGGCAATATAGACATTGAAAGGATTCATAGAACACCCACTACATTCGATCCAGAGAAAAAAACGGTTAGAAAAATTATTGCCGAATTCAAAAGCTTTCAAGCAAAAGAAAAAATCTTACAAGAAGCAAGAAAGAGACAATTCAAATATCAAGGAGCACCAATCAAGATCACACAGGATCTGGCAGCCTCCATGCTAAAAGACCGTAAGGCTTGGAACACAATATTCAGAAAGGCAAGAGAGCTGGGGCTGCAACCATGGATCAACTACCCATCAAAATTGACTATATATTTCCAGGGGAAAGTATGGGCATTCAACAAAATTGAAGAATTCCAGGTATTTGCACAGAAAAGACCAGGGCTAAATGGAAAGTTTGATATCGAACCACAAAAATCTAGAGAAACCTGAAAAGGTAAATAAGATACAGAGGGGAAAGAAAGAAAACTTATAATTTTTAAATTTGCCTTTTTAAGGGCCTCAGTGAGATCTAATTATATGTATTCCTATGTAGAGAAATGTTATGTATAATTCTCTGTA
>NW_025380343.1:0-1424 GCF_016433145.1 Gracilinanus agilis | reverse complement strand
AGTTCTATAAAACAATCTTTGGTAATGGTATTGACATTGAAAAAGTAAATTCACTTAGGAAGAATTGTCATTTTTGTTTTTTTCAACTCAATCAACCTATGTACAATTAATGCTTCTCTAATTGTTTAGATCTGTCCTTATTTGTATGAAAAGCATTTTGTAATTGTGTTCATATAGTTCCTGGGTTTGTCTTGGCAGGTAGACTCTCAAGTATTTCATTTTATCTGCAGTTGTTTTAAGTTAAATCTCTCTTTCTAACTTTTCCTCCAGGATTTCGTGGTTAGTATCTAGAAGGGCTGATGATTTATGTGAGTTTACTTTACATCCTACAACACTGCTAGAATTGTTAATTGTTTCAATTAGTTTTTTAGTTGATTCTCTAGGGTTCTCTAAATGTAACATCATATCATCTGCATAGAGTGATAGTTTTATTTCCTCAAGGCCTATTTTTTGTCCTCCAATTTTTTCTTGTCTTATTGCATTTCTAATACAATATTGAATGATAGTGATCATAATGGACATCCTTACTTCACTCTTAATCTTATTGGAAAAGCCTCAAGTTCATCCCCCTTACAGATAATGCTTGTTCTTGGTTTTAGATAGATGTTGAGGTGTATGGGTGTTTAAGGAGACCTAGTACTTCTGGTGTGAAGCCTTTCTGGACCCTTTTTAGGTTCTTCATCTACCTTTGGGGTCCAGCTGGCACTCAACTGTCCTCTGTGATGCCAAGAAGCTGTAGCATGAACAATGACCACACTCTGATAAACCATCTTAGTAGAGAGGTTAAACCAGGTTGAGGATAACCAAAGTGCCACAACCCCATCATTGAGTTAGAGGGGTATCAACCCCAAGTATGTGAAGATTTTCCCTGCCAGAATGGGCAGATGAGAACAATTTGTCCCAATGCCCATGAAAATGGCTGAAATAAGCACTGTGGCGTGCTTGGAGATTGGTCACACATCAAAGAAGCCAAGGTCATCCACTGCATTCTGAGCCATCACTAGTTATCTTGACTTTTGTCTCGCCACTGATCTTCAATGAGTCTAGAAGAAAGAGTGAGATTGATAACTCTGCAACTCTGCCTCACTTAAATCCAATTTACCAGCAAGTCAAGACCAGAACAAGGTAAGATGGATATGACTTATATTTTAAGAAAGGTACCAAAAAGCTTTCTAGTGTTTTTTTTTTTAAATAGAAATGGGTATTATATTTTGTCAAAGTTTTTTTTTTGGGGGGGACAGCTGGGTAGCTCAGTGGATTGAGAGGCCTAGAGACGGGAGGTCCTAGGTTCAAATCTGGCCTCAGACACGTCCCAGCTGTGTGACCCTGGGCAAGTCACTTGACCCCCATTACCCATCCTTACCACTCTTCCACCAAGGAGCCAATACACAGAAGTTAAGGGTCTAAAAAAAACCAAAAAAATT
>NW_025380342.1:0-5851 GCF_016433145.1 Gracilinanus agilis | reverse complement strand
ATATATATATATATAACTAGGGGTAAAAAAGAGAAATGAAAAAAGAAATAAAATGGGGTAAATATAGATCGCATAAAGAAGCTCATGGGGAGAGGTGGAGAGAAGACCAATACAATGGAAGGGTGAAAGAGGTTGGACACAGTCTCTAAGAAAATTTTAATCATTACAGTGGGAAGGATCATAAAGGTTCAAATGGAAGGAAAACCTGCAACTCCAAATTGAATCATCATCATCATCAACGTAGAACATCATCAACATCAATGTCATCTTCATCAAAGTCATCCACATCAACATTATCCACTTCAACATCATCCTCCACATCTACATCAATATCTATCTATCCATCCTTTCCTGGGCCAGAAAAGATTAGCATACTATGTAGAATACTGAATGAAAGACAAAAGACCTAAACTCTATGTTTGAGAGCCACTATGTATCCCTTGGGGGTAAAAAGAAAGCCTTCTTTTTCCTGGACTCAGTTTCCTCATTTATGTATGATTCAAGCTTACCTGAACTCTGCATTAATTTACTCAATTAAATCAAAGAATAAACAAGGTGTAAACAAGAAAAAAAGCTTTTTGTAGCATGGTAGCAAAATTCAGAAAATTACAATTCTTGGTATAGCTTGGTCCCTTAAGTCCCTGCATGACTAGGGCACTTTGTTCCTTCTCAGATTAGAGATATTGACTGGGTCAGCACCTTTTCATTTCTACACCTAGGAGTTCCTTGCCAATGTAGTTTATGCTTAACATGTTCAAATAACATATTGATTCAATGCAAGGAGCACTTAATTAAAATGGAATAAAATCTTAAATAGCAAGGGAAATGATCCCATAAGCATTTTCCCAAAGATTCTCCATGTTTTCAGAGTGAAAAAAACATTTCCTGAACATTTCATCTTATGCTCCCAACTCAAACTCTTCTTATAGCTTTTACTATTAAGGATCATTCCTCACTATAGCTCTATTTTGTTTATAACACCTGTTTTTAAGAGTTTTGGGGGGCTGGCATCTATCTAAGTTGCTTTTCTGCTGATTTATTGTCATCTACCAGATGGTTTCTTCTATTACTTGGGCTACTTCTTCAAAGTGAGTATTATTAGATTTGGGGAAGACTACTATTCCTAAAGCAATCTGAGGTCTTTTATTAACTAGGTCCATAGATATACCCATAGAATACAGAAAAGAGTCCTTAAATTCAAGATTATCTTTTTGTACAGATTCTCTCCACCATCAGGATTTATTCCAGTCATGCTTAATGTATGGATTGTGGTGAATGTCAATTCCTTTTAAACTTCAATAATTTTCTTTCCATTCACCCAGCCAATATCTTAGTTAAGGCCATGATTCTCTCTCACCTGTACTATCGAAAGAGTCTCCCATTTGTTCTCTAAACCCCCAGTTTCTCTCCTCACCAATATATGTTCCATTTAGTTGCCATGAATTAGTACTAAAGGATGCCAGGCCATGTTACTTCCCTACTTAGTAAACTCTTAGTGTCTCTCTCTAACCTCTATGCAAAAATAAAATAAAATTCAGCTTTAGTTTCCTTTGTGAGGGAAAGTCTTTCACAATGCAGTTCCATTCTTCTTTTCCAGACTAATTTCTCCTTCCAGTAAACTGCTGTGCTTCTTGTTCTCCATATACAACATCCCTTTCCTTGGCTATCTCATGAACTTCTTTCAGGCCTAGAATGCATTTCTGCATCACGTCTACTTCTTTATATAAATAACTCCCTTCAAAGTTCAATTGCATCCTCTGGAAGAAAAAAAATACTTATCTGGGTTACTCACAGTGCTAGTGCTACCTCTGTAAAAACAACTTTGCTTATATTTCATATTTAATTTTCTACATATGTGTTCTTTCCTCCTAGTAGGATATTAGTGCCAAAGAGAAAGTTTGTTTTTGCTTAAGAAAGACAAATTTAAAAAAAAGAAAAGAAAATGAGTCCAATAAACTTAAATTCCTATCAAGTCCAGGATATAACAACTGCCTTTGCAATAATATTAAAAGCAATTTTATGCAAAATATAACTCATTCCCACAAGTTGGAAAAATCTTTATTTTCAACAATTAGGACATGGCCGAACAAGGAATGTTGCTTAGATATAATAGAAAAATTATAATACATTGAAATAATGAAGTAATACATTGTTTCATAAAATGACAAATTTGATGAATGAGAAAGAAATCATATGAAGATGTATTAAGGGCCTCAGTTAAGAGGGAATAATCAGAAAATATACACACTAATCATTATAATGTGAGTAAAAATAAAATCAAAAGCAACAGCAATATAATTTGGAAAAAATTCTCAAAAAGATCCAAGAGAGAGAAAAGTAAAAAAAAATCAAATATCCATGTTATCATACTGCCAAAATAATATTATTTCTTAATAAATAATAAATTATATGTCATGGGTTTTAAATATGGATGGATAGATATGTATGTATATAGATATATGTATTTGTGTGTGATTTTTTGTTTGAATGAATATATTTTTCAGGTTAATAAATGTTAAATTAAAAAAAAATAATACGTCGTTTGACTTTATTTCTAAATTCTGTTCCAAGATGCTGATTATCTGCTACCTATACTAAAACTTTTACTGATGCATTTAAATTTTTTATGTGATCTTCTTCTGAAAGGGAATGGTTATGAACTGCCCAGGAACATCTTCAGTGGTAGAATATACTGTACAGTGTTACCTAGATGCTTAATGCCAATTTTAAGCTTGAGTCCATTGCATGCCAAGTTGGGCAGGGTAATGATAAAAGGTTAACAAAACACAAGTGGGTTTGCAGTGGAGGATGCCAGGTAAGAATGAAACATCATTTTTCAAAAAGAACAATTTAACATCAAGGATATGTTGAGCACTGCTACTTTTTGTGACTTACTCAGGTGACAATTATTGCAGACCAAACCTTCCTGACCTGGCAGTCAACAAATAGAAAAGAAAGGAAAAAGATCTTGTTCCAGGGAGACATGAAATAGAGGAAATCAACTGCAGCTGCCAAAGAGCAGAGGATCAGATACCATTTTTGAATTTTATTTTTAATCCAGCAATGAAAACCACATATACAATAAAACTCATTTACAATGTATTCCCTTCATTTTAGAGTAACACTCACTAAAATAATGCAAAAGGTTGAAGGCTTTTTAAGAAGTTAAATCTATATGATTTTCTCACTATGGAAATGTGCACGCATAACAAGATTCCACTTAAGAGGTTTCTTCTCTTCTACTAATTTTTTCTTCATTAGCAAGGTCATTCACCTGAACATAGTTTCTTCATCTTAAGAATATGTCTGTCCCTGCTGCTGATTTCTCACCTGAAATCCCCATCTTCCATATGTGATTTCACAATAGGTTGCTTTAAAGGTGATTATGTCATTGCAATGAAGTGCATTAGTAAGTAGAAAACCATATGGGATGAAAAGGAAAATTAAAAAAAAAGAAAAGGTGACTTTGCCCTCAGTCAAAAATTGAGTTATAAAAAATGTCTTCTTTGCATAGCACTTTGCTTTCTATTTCTCTGAAGCCCTGATTCTATAATTTTCTGAATGATTATGATATCATCATGTATTACTTTAAAGGAAACAAAGCATTTTCTTTTTTGTTCATATTTGGGTCTAAAAACAACCCTATGAGTTATAGTCTTTATTATCTCCATTTTATATGTAGACAGATAGGCATGGAGAGATGATGTGATTTTTCTAAAAATTATAGTCAGTCTAAGAGACAGGATTTGAACCTATATATTTTTATTTCCAAATTTAGCATTCTATTCACTATGTCATGCAATTGGATTGCAAAGTCCATTGAGATAAGCTTTGCCTTATATAAATTTATATCTCCTCTACTACATGGCACTAGTCTCTGTATGGAATAAATATTTAATGTTCATTTGTTGAACTAACATATTTAAATTGTAAGAAGATAAGACAGTGATTAAGCATTTTAAGAAGTGTCAGTTTATGATTTTTCACTTGGAAAATCATAATTCTGAAAGTAAATTTTATTGAAAAGAACAATGGATTGGAGAGTAGGGAGCCATGAAAGATCAAGTATACCTGCAATTGTCAATCTAGAGCTCAGGAATGTAAATGGGCTTTTTTAGAGAAATGGTTGGTCATGAATTGAGATAATGGATGAAGTGATGAGAGGAAGCATTTACCAAGGGATTAGGTATAGACAGAAAAGAAAAGAAGACCAATGGTAAATGGGGACAAGATTAAAGGGGCAAAAGTAAATCAAAGAGTCTATGAAAAAGGCAAGAAAAATGTTTAGAGAAAAAGGAAAAGAACCAAGAAAGTGAAGTGTTATATAATATAAAGGAAAAAGTCTTTAACAAAAGAGTCTATTTCAACAGGGTCAGCAGGGTCAAAAATAATGACAATGGAGACTACCTGATAAAGAGTACATCATCTCCTCATTTCAAGTCAGAAAGTCTGGGTTCAGATTCCATCTTTATCATTAACTAATTGTATAGCCTCTTCTACAAATTACTTCTCCAGATACCAACTTCTTGATCAGTAGAATGAAGAGTTTTGAGTGATTCTAATGATCCCTTCCAGCTCTTAATCTACAATCCCATTACTTGAACAGTTTGAGCATGAGAATGAAGTGTATATCCTTTAAATGCAGGGTTACTATATACATACAGACACGTGTGTGTGTGTGTGTGTGTGTGTGTGTGTGTGTGTGTGCATGCATATACCTGAGAGGTTCAATCACAAGAATAAGAAGGAACCTGGATAATAGGTTATGCCTGTGACTAGGTTTATTTCTGACTATGGATTCCCTGTGTATAAAAGGCAGGCATTCTAGCATTCTAGGGCTACAGAAGCAGTGAATGAAGACTTCTGGATGAATAAACAATAAATCACCACTGGAGATATAAGAGCAAATAGCCTTACTGATAAGTTAACCTTTGCCTGGGACAACCAATGGAGAATAAGCCCTAAGTTTTGACAAGGTTAAGAGTTTATCTGTGCCCCTTCCTGAATGATTTTAACCATCACTTATATGAAAGAATATATAATTATCAAGTTTGTGGATGGTATGAAGTGGGTGGGGATAACTAGATGGGGGGAGTACATGTTGATCCATAGAAAATAGTATCCAAGATATTTGAAACAGGTTAGAAATCTATTAAAATAAATCAAAGAGAGAACAATTAAATTAAATATCTATCTACAGTTAAACATATTGAAATTATATGTATACCTCTATATCTATGAATAGATATTTATATCCCCTCTTATTTCTAGAGAGATATAGAAATCTTTCTGAAAAATATTTATCTCCCTATAGATCAGTGGTTCCCAAACTTTTTTGGCCTGCCGCCCCCTTTCCAGTAAAAAAATATTACTTAGTCCCCTGGAAATTATTATTTTTTTAATTTTAAAAGCAATTAATAGGAAAGACAAATGCACTTGTGGCCATCACCGCCTTCCCTGAATGGCTGAAGTACCCACCAGGGGGCGGTAGCACCCACTTTGGGAATCACTGCTATAGATAGATCTAGAGAAATAGTCATCTCCCTAAAGATATGCAAAGATGGATAAAGATATTTAGACATAGACATGGAGGTAGACACATACAATAGAAGTAGATGTAGTTGTTTACATAAATGTGGATCTCTAAAGATGACAATAGATATTTATATCTATACATAGCAGCATCTATAGCTATGTCAATGTGTTCTTATAAGTAGATAATAGCTACATCTGCATTCACATTTATCTCTCTATGTATAGAGATATTAAATATATATGCATATATACATATATATTTAAATATATATACATATACATATACATATACACACACACACACACACACACACAC
>NW_025380341.1:0-9021 GCF_016433145.1 Gracilinanus agilis | reverse complement strand
AGTTTAAATAATAAAAATGTATAATTGTAATATATAACTGTATTTAATAAACCAAAAACTAATTATTTAACTTACCTGCTTAGTGGCTTCTTTGTTCATCTGTCAGTCTATTTCTTTTGTTGGTCTTGATATTTTTTAACTTCTGTGGGGTGCTGTGAATAAGTGAGGGGAGGGGGAATTCTTTAACTAACCTGCCTATTAGTGACTTTTTTGTTTCTGAAATTCATTGGCTAATGAAAATTCATTTAGCCACTAAATCTTCAATTGAAGATTGATATTTTGTACATTTCAAGCCCAAGCAAATGCTACTAACTTCATCTGTCAATCTATTCTTTTGTTGGTTTTGATATTGTGTCATTTGGAATGGTTGTAAGCCCTGGAAGACTACATCTCCCAGGGATCCCTGCTACAACTTCCCCTGACAACTCCCACTACCTTTGTGGGAGGTGTCAGGGAAAGTATAAAAGAGAAAGTTTGGTGCCTTTTCTCTGTAGGCCCTGGAAGCTCCTCTCTCTATGCTGGAAGCTCTGCTCTCTACCCTAAGCTCTTGCTAGCTCTCTACCTTGGAGGGACTGCTCTGGATCCCGGAGGCTCTTGGACCCTAATCTCTCTATCTGCACCTTTTTCCCTTTCTTCCTACCTCCTAGTTTTCCCTAGGCCTTCCCTTTCCTAACCTAAATAAAACCTAGCTATTCTAAACCCTAAAGTTGCTCTCTGATCATTTATTTGAGCCCCTGAAGGGCTCTGGTCAATTTCCCCGTGCCAGGGCTGGGGATGCTACCTTTCTTTCCCTTCCTCTACCTTCCTCTCTCCTTTCTCCCATTCCTCCTACCTTCCTACCTTCACCCCTTCACCCCCTCACAATATTATTTAACGATGAGAAAAAGGACTCACAAAAGTACGTAGAGGGAAAAATTGTGAATAAAGCCATTGCTATATTTTTCAGGGTACTAAAAGTGTCTGGTAATCGGTTCCAGGCACTCCAAATTTCCTGTTCGTAGTAGCACTCCTCTTGATTCTCCAAGCAGCACCTTTCCAGATTCTCAAGCTTAAACCTCAAGTTGATAAACACCTGAACCCAGATGCTGTCTTGAAATTCTGCAAGTTGCATCTCCAAATCATCAATTTGCATCCATTAGAAACCATTTAATTCCAAACTACTGTAGACTACTACATCAAGTTACTTAATTATTTTCATGGTCTGTTCTAGGCTTCTAAATTGATTAAATCTATCACTGAACTGGTCAAGTAATGAGTCTAAAACATGCTAGTACTTGATATGCAAGGGTTCTATTTCATTTTGTACAGCTGCACTGGCCTTCTCAAAATACTTTGTTATTCAAGGAAAATACTTATAAATTTAGTTTCTACAACTCACTTGAAAATGTTAAGTTTACTTTCAAAAGCTTTTATGTATCTAAATATAATGTCAATACTTTTGCCAAAATCTTGTAACTTTAAATTCAGTTCATTAATATGAACAGAGAGATCTGTAAAAAAAAATCAGGGTGTTGACCCACTTATCATCATTGAGTTGAGGAAAGTTTCTCAGATCCTTATCCTCAAGAAACACTTTAATTTCTTTAAAGCGCTCCACAAAATGCTCAAGAACTTTGCCTCAGCTCAACCATCTTACATTATTGTACATCAGCAGTCCACTGTAGGTGGAATCAATTTCCAGTAAAAGTACAGAAAATTCTCCCTTGTGAAGGGGGCAAGCAGCTATTAAATTAACTATTTTTTGTAACAAATGACATTAAGTCGTTTAAGTTTACAGACATTAAGTCTGTAAATCCTGCCTGGGCACATAAAGCCTCCTGATGGATAATACAATAAAAAGGTATAATCAGATGTCCAATAGTGTCCGTAAACAATTTGACAAAACCAACTTTTCCCCCACCATGTTTGGTGCCCCATCTGTCATCATTGATACAACTTTAGAGACATCAATGCTTAGATCACGGAATGTTTGTATAACAAACTTATAAATTTCATTTCCTGATGTACTTGTTGGCACTGATACTAACTTTATCAACTCTTTTCTCGTGAGACCATCAGAATATCAACCAATAATGGCCAACTGAGCATGTGATGTGACATCAGTAGTTTCATCAAGAGAGTTCGAAAAATATTTACAATTACTTATGTCTCTTTTTAATTGATGCTGTATATTTGTGTTCAGTCTCATTATTCAGTCTTTTATGACATTTCTACTGAGTGGTAACTCAGGTATTCTCTTAATAATTGCACTTTATTCTGCATATGATGAAACAGAACTGGTGCACATCTTAGGAGAGTTTCTTTAAGAAATTTTCCCTCACTGAGTGCTTTTCCATGCTGAGCTATGGAGTGAGCAATGCTCAAACTTGCAGATGTTAAATTTGTAGAGCCTTTTACAAATTTAAGGATGGAATTAGATTGGCTCTTATAAAGGTGTAGCTGCCTGAAAATGCATTCCTTCCTTTCATCCTCACTTTTTTTCAAGAGCTAGGAATGATTAGTTTCAAAATGTCTATTTATATTCCACATTCTGCTTACTACTGTTTCAGTACATAGAATACAAAATGATCTGCCATTTTTTTTCTATAATGTCATATATCTTGGTCCATGTCTCATGAAAGGGTTGGCTATTGCTACTACCACTTCCTTTACTTAACCTTGGTTTTTTGTTTTTTTTTGGGGGGGGGGGTTCTCCATCCAGGGAGGCAGTGACAGAAGACAGAATTATAGATAGCCTGTTAGCCCTGTAAGTAATTAGAGATTAACTAGCCTAACTGACCACAAGATGGTACATGTAACTGTCTTTTAGGAAAGGGCAGGGTTAATAAAGATGCACAACAGTAAGAGTGATGAAATGGAGTCTGTACTTTGCTTCAAGATGGCGTTCCTTATGTAAATTAAGATGACTGCAACTATTTCTAATGGCAGGAAAAGGTACCCATAGCACAGGCCCTCGCCTCTCCCAGCCTCCCCCTCACTTATCTCAGTAATGATGGTCAATTAGAAATCCACAATGCCCCAGAACAGTAGATTGGATGATGGTTGCTGTGGTTATGTGATTGCTGGCAATGGTGATTGCAGGGCCCCCAGAGATGCATCCCCCACAGCTGCAAAGATATTGGTTTGCCATTTCCTTCTCCAGATTATTTTACAGATGAGGAAACTGAGGCCAAAAGGCTTAAGTGACTTGCCTAGGGTCACACACTAGTGTCTGAGGCAGGATTTGAACTCATGAAGATGAGTCTTCCAGATTCCAAAGCCCAGTGCTCTATCCACTGTGCCACTAGCTGCCCTAATAGCTGGACAATTTTTTCCTATCATCATCTGATGACAGAAGAAATAAAGGATGACTATCAGGTGAATTTATTTAACATGAATTTTTTTAAACCTTTACCTTCTGTCTTAGAATCCATACTAAGTATTGGTTCCAAGGCAGAAGGACAGTGAGAGCTAGAAAATTGAAGTTAAGTGACTTGCCCAGGGTCACCCAGCTAGGAAGTGTCTGAAGCTGCATTTGAACCTAGGATGATCCCTTCTCCAGGCCCGGCTCTCTATCCACTGAACTACCTAGCTGACCCTAACATGAATTATTACAAGTGACTTCTCTCTTCCTTTAGGGTTATCTCCAATATGGGAGACTTCTCACATTTGTCAACCACATGAAAGTGCTTATTTGTTTAGTCTTTCCTCTCCTTACTGCCCTTATAGGAAAATATAAATAGAAGTGATTATTATTATTTATTTCATGTGTTGTAGAACTACTTTTGCTGTTTTTCCTTAAAAGTTTCCACATTTCCTTCAAATTCTTCCTTGTTAACTCCTTTTACAGCCTCTCCCTGTATGACTTCAACCTAGAAACCCCATTTCAAGGCCTTCATCTCAGTTCCTTTTTTTCTGCAAGTGGTTAATGTAGTTCTTTTCTTATTAGGTTATGTCCTATCTATCCTTTGGATAAAGACTAAAAATAAAGGGTTGGGAAAAGTCTCTAATTTGATATTTATAAAGGCTTTATTACATTCTTGGCATGCAATAAGAGCTTTATGATAATTTTGATTGTCATAATAATGCTAAAAACAAAATTATTGTCTGGTCTAGGGCCCTGATGCTGAACCTCCTATTTCTTACTTTCAGTAATGAGTATAGACCCACCACTCATGAACATCTTTAATTCAGTCTGCAAAAACATGTTGTTAAGAGAAATTACTTTAAAGAAAAATGTTCTATAAGAATAATGTTACAAATGGATGCTTTACTAAATAATATTAGAGCAGAACTGTACAGTAGGATTTCGTTACAATTTGTCAGTGAAATTATTGGTAAAAATTAGTTAGGACAACCTCTTGGAAGGCATGATGATTGTCTGTTGCCTTTCAGTCCTCTTTTCTGTACATCCTTAAAATGTACATGTACTCAAAAAAAAAAGAAGGATGGAATATATTTATCTGTAGAATAGAAAGCAGTTCATACTATTTTTCCATGAAAAGATCTCAAATGGGAAACATCAATCCATCTGTTTCATTTTCAAGTTAAACACCACCATGTTAGCAGAGAAAGCATTCATATATAATTTGAATAGGAGAAATGGACCACCTGAACATCCTTTCTAGGACCAAAAAACCAGGGAGCATTGAATTCAGCTCTGATAGCAGAAATATGACAATTTTCATAGGAAAATGTGCAGCTTTTGACATTGTTAATACGCCTCTCTTTCATACTCCCTTTTCTAGGTTTTTTGTAATACTCTCTTAGTTCTCCTCCTGCTCATCTGAACAGTCATTTGTCTTCTCTGCTGGGTTTTCATCCATGTCACAACCATTGAGTGGAAGTCCTCCAAGCTTTGTTCTATGTGGAGATCTCTTTATCATCTCTGATAATCTGATGACAGTTTAGTTGATAAGGAAATAAGGACAGGACAAAGGAAATGTCTTTTACTTCATGCTTCCAGCTCTGGCTCCAGGAGGATGGAGTTTATTATATATATTTCAAGACTCATTTCACACAAAAGAACCCCCCCAAAACTTTGCAGATGCGCAGAAGTTTCAAATTATGTCACATCAAAACACAAAAACATTGGCTTCAGAAAAGACCAAGGCCAAGGCTGAATTTTGACTAGGTTCTTATCAGAAAGCCAAGTTGGGGAGTATCTTGGCCTTAGCTATAACAGGCAGCAGCATTCCTTGCTGTGTTAACAGTGTTAACCCTTTAAATTCAGGTTTGATAGGAACTTAAAGCTTTTCAGTAAGGCCATAATACTTTTCAAAAAGAAATCACAAGGATCACAAAAGGGGTCAAAAGAGGAGTCTCAGATTTTTATCTATGCTCTTATTGGCTTCCCACAGTTCTAGACCCTATTCCCTATTTCTGCTCTTTATTTCACTTGGTTCCCTCATTGGTTCGATTACCATTTCTAGGTAGAGGATTTTCAAATCTGTCCAGCCCTAATCTTTTCCCTAGCCTCCAATCTTACATTTTTAATTTTGCTTACTGGACATCTTCAAATGATGTCTCCTAAACAAATTAAACTTAACTAATCTTTTTCCCCAAACCCACTCCTTTTCCTAACTTCTCCAGTCTCCTCCATTCAGCCTAGTGGATCACAACAGTTCCTGTACTAGGTGTCTCACACACTCCCCTCTCTCATTCCCTCCTTTCCTTATCACTGGTCAAAAGAAGGATCAAAGGTTTCTAATACTAGAAATACTACTACTAGACATATGCCCAAGTAAGTGTCCAGCAAAGGATCAATTTTTCACTGTTTTAAGTTTGGAAATGCTTAGGCCTTAAATTTATGCTTAGGAATTAAATAAATGGTTAGGAATTAAATTTAGGGGTTTAACTAAATATGTGAGAATTCTAAATTAATATTGTGGTCACTGATTTAAAAATATTATATCTCAAGCCAAAAGGATTTTTAGTAGCTTTATTTACAAAGAGGTGGAAAGAGTGAAAGTAGAAAAATACAAAAAAAGATTAGAGAAGTTGTCTAGCCTATCACACTAAATACTGCTCCAGTGCTCTGCTCAGCCTGGCAGGGCTTGTTAACCCTCAACCCAAAGGTTCCAGAGGACCAGCCACACAGCTTCTTCCAAGAAGGGAAGGCCTCTTGTTGTTATTAAAAATGATGAAGGCAGATATTAAAAGGGAAAATAGTATTTTAATAAAAGCCATGCTGATAGAGATAAATTATTAGACCACGCCTCTGTAAGAATTCAGACGGCCACATCAGCAATTTACCTTTTTCATACCTTCCAGCACTCAGGTAACAAAAGAGACTGCCCCTCCTGACTCCAGGAGTCTTATCCCCTCTCTTACATCATCACGCTTCCTGTCTGCCTCCATTTTTCACAAGAGGAATCATGGGAAATGTAGTTTTCCAAAGTTCCCTAAAATGTCCTCAGGAAGTTTGTCATATAATCTACATACCTTAACACTCAAATGAGCCCCAAATAGCTCTTAAATTGAGTCCCGGAAATTCTAAATAACACACTCTCCTAAACTAATCTCTCTCCAGACACCAGGAAAGGAAGGCCAGCTTCTCACTCACCCAAGAGGCAGTCCAAGTGCCAAGTTCCCAAGTCATAACTCCAAGCTGCAGTCCCAATCCAAGATCCTCTAAGCTCCAGGTTCAGACCAAAGAGGACTTTCCGAAGACTGTCTCCAAAAGACTGCTTGTAGAAGACTCTCCCCAGCCAAAGAAGTTCAGGGCTTTTATAGCAACTTCTTCTCCCTTCCCCTCTTCACAGGGGCCAAACACAGCTTCCAAATTGCCTAGCATTGCCCAGCGGAGTGGTGCCTGTGGGATCTACTTCTCACCTATGAAGGTGTCAACCTTTTATCATAGGCTTCTGAAGATATCAGCTTTTATCATAGGATTCACAAGTTTCTGACTGATTGAGTTATCACCCACTTTAGCAAATGACTTCAGAACACTCTTAGTGTTAAGTAGGGGTGCTGTGAGTTCTAGAGTTATCGCTCATTTTAGCAAGTGACTTGCAAATTCTCTTACTTCTTCAAGTGACTTCTAAATTCTCTTACTTGATGGCTAACAAAGTGTTAACTCAAAATAGACAAAGAGAATAAAGAATTCCCTTTCACAGGCCCATCTTGATGAGGGGAGACTAGGGCAGGAAGTGGGGAAGGCTTATTTTTCTTCCCACCATTCATGCTAAAGATCTTTCTGACTGGATGATTTCTAGAGTCCTTTCTAGCCCTAAATCCTTTGATCCTTCTCACCTATAACTAGCTCCCAGAAAAACTCACTCTTTGCCAAACTACCAAAGTGTCATGGGTTCAGTAATTAACTTTACAGAAATGATTTCCACATCTATCTATCCACTCCTTGTCTCCTGATTTCCAGCCCCACATTACCATCCAGATATATCCATGGCATCTCAAAATCAATATAGTCAAAATGATATTCATTATCTTCCCTTACTGACCTCCTGTTTCTTCTTAGGGCACAGTTAATCTCCCAGTTCCCCAGGGTTATAACCTTGGAGTCTTCTTTGTCTCTTCTCTTTACTTCACCAGCTATTTCCGATCAGTTGTCTTATCTATCCTACCTTCATGGTATTCATCACATCCATCCCTTATTCTCCATTTACATGACTATAATCTTAGATCTGGCTCTCATTTGTTCTCACTTGGACTTGTAATACCTCTTAATCTTCCTACTTTCAAACTCCCTGTCTATCTCCCACACAACTTTCAACATAATCTTCCTATGAGCCCAGTTAGACTCTGTGTGATAGGTTATGGTCAGGTCTATATCCATGACGATGGGAGGGAACAGGAGTTATGAAACAGAAAGAATTTGAAAAAAATTTCCTAGGCTGTTGTACAACAAGAAGTTCAGTCTAGTTGTGAAGAGGGAGGAAATCTAAGGGATAGTCCCCTGCCACATAGGCATCTAGAGTACTTAACGTTATTTGATGCATGTACAGTGAAAGGTTTTGTATTAATGACAGAAAGAAATAATCTCCCTCTCCTTCTGGAATATGAGCTTAGCCCTCTCTTCTAATCTTTCAAAGGCTATAGTCTTCTCTTTGCATTCTGTTCCAGATGCTCATGGTGAATGGAAAAGTTAAGGAAAAGAGCTTTTCCCCTCATATGCAGAGATTAACTGCATGGGAAACTAAAAAGGAACTAATTTTTTTTACTCAAAGAAGTCAGCATAACATTTTTGAATGACTATTTTCAAATTGTCATGTGGTTATTCTGAATTTTAGAGGCAACTAGGTGGAACAGTAGATAGAGCACTGGGCCTAGAATCAGGAAGACTTGAGTTCAAATCCCACCCCACCCCCAGATATTTATTGGTTGGTTGACTCTGGACAAGTCACTTCACTACCATATGCTTTAATTCATCATCTGGTAAATGGGGATGATAATAGCAGCTAGCCTACTAGTTTAGTGTGAGGATCAAATAAGATAATATTTGTAAAGTGCTTAGCTCAGTGCCTAGCACTGTTTTAGTTGGTGTTTAATAAATGCATTTTTAAAATTTCCTAGTAGAATATTTCAGGATAAAAAAAACAATCCATTGGGATTCTTAAAGTCAGTCAACCAATCAACAAGCATTTGTTAAGTATATGCTATGTATCAGAAACTGGCCTAGTTTCAAATACCTAAACCAAAAACTTCCAAAAATAAAAACATTCCCTGACATGAAACAATTTATATTCTATTGTGAGAGAAAATGTATGCTTATAAAAGAATAACTATAGACTGTAAGAGAGACTTTTGAACCTATGAAAAATAAATACAAATAGCATCTAGGAGAATTAGGAAGGCATTTGTAGGAGATGGTCCCTTTTCTATGTCTTTTTTTTTAAACCCTTACCTTCTGTCTTAGAGTCAATACTGTGTATTGGCTCCAAGGCAGAAGAGTGGTAAGGGCTAGGCAATGGGGATCAAGTGACTTGCCCAGGGTCACACAGCTGGGAAGTGTCTGAGGCTGGATTTGAACCCAGGACCTCCTGTCTCTAGGCCTGGCTCTCAATCCACTGAGCTACCCAGCTG
>NW_025380340.1:0-6389 GCF_016433145.1 Gracilinanus agilis | reverse complement strand
AAGAGTGGAAAGGGTGGGCAATGGGGGTCAAGTGACCTGCCCAGGGTCACACAGCTGGGAAGTGTCTGAGGCCAGAACCTAGGACCTCCTGTCTTTAGGCCTGACTCTCAATCCACTGAGACATCCAGCTGCCCCATCATCAATTTATAGTTGAAGAAACTGAGGTTAAATGACTTGACCAGACTTACACAGGTAATAAGTGTCTGAGGGTAAGTATGAACTTGGATCTTCTTGACTCCGGGCTTATTGTACCACATGGCTATCTAGGTGAGAGGGAATGGAAAGATCATATTGTCAGGTGTAGCTAGAAAAAGGAATCATTGCCAGAAAGGTTGTAAGGAAGGTCTTCCCCATTCACTATATTCTGAAGATTATATTTATAAAAAAATCACTATGTTTTGAAATTTAAATTAACTTCTCTGTGTACTCTTAAATAGTAGGATCACAGATATAGAGGTAAAGGCACCTCAGAGGCCATTTGGGAGGGTGACAGTAGTTGAGTTTATTTGACAAATGAGGAAACTGAAGCTTAATTAGGAAAAATCATTTGCACAAGGTCATATAGATATTATGTATCACTAAGATGCTTGTATTGCTGAGGATAGTGTGCACAAGGGGTAGTGGTGATGGAGTGCCATTGGGAAAGGGATTCAGTTGATCTGCAAACAGTAAGAAGACAAATGGGGAGCTTACTCCAGACTACCCTTTGGTAGCTTCACATTTCAAAAAATTACTCTTGCTAACTGCAATTTCTTTGCATCTGAACCACTGAAAGGCCTATCCATGCTCTTTAAATTGTGTGCTCTGGGGTAAAACCCCCATTGCTAAGACCTCTTTATTACTTTGATTATATCAACTCTACCACACTGCCTATATAGATTAAACATAAAAAAATATAAATTCTATAACCTGGGCCTTAGTTGAGAATGTTTATAGTATCACCCTCACCTTATTTATAAACGACCAATCTTGACCTTTCCTTTCCATCATCAGGAAATGGTATCTTTACCAAAATAAGGCCATAATTAGTCCAGGATAATGAAGCAAAGCTAAATGCCCAATTAAATTTCTATTTTTTCTGTGTTATCACTATTGGAAGCACAAAAAAGTTATCTATGATATGCTTATGAATTTTATAAGTGATTTAAAATCTAATTAGGCTATTAAATAAATATAATCATCGCCTCTAGTAGATAAATTTCCTCCTCTAAAATTGCCCCTAAGTTAATGTTTCCCAAACTCCTTCTTTGGTGCTTTTTTAAAACATGTCTCCCAATCAATGCTAAGAATACAAATGATGGCATTACCAAGGAGAACTCCAAATTGGGTCACAAAGAGTTATACACAATAGAAAACAATTGAACCATAACCACCACAAATTGCTCCAGATAACAAATGTAAAATGAAAGAGTTGATCTAGCTTTTAATAGTTCATTTCCAGCTTTAAAATTTGATGACTCTTTGTATTCCTCTGACTAGAATTTATTTTACTAGGAAAAGGGAAAAATATCCTACAGTTCTAGTTTCCATTTTAGTGAGTTCTGCAGAACATCTTCCTTTTAGGAAAATGACAGTATTGGGAATTCAGAAACATAAACTTATAGGATATTTGGTCAATTGATAAGAATGTACCCAAAATATTAAATATCTTTCAGCCTCTGGGCAATAAGTTACTTGACATGAATTGCTATTTATTCTCTTTTTTAAAATAATATTTGATTTTTCCTCAATTACATAAAACAATTTCTTAACCTTTGGTTTTTTAAAAGTTTGAGCCAAATCTCACCCTTCTTTCACTTCTTCCAGCCCACCTCACTGAGATGGCAAGCAATCTGATATAGATTTTACACATGTGATAGTGTAAAATATTTCTCTATATTGGTCATTTTATGAAAGAAAACTAGACCAAACAAAAGAAAAGTGCAGGAATAAAGTGAAAGATAATATGTCTCAGTCTGCATTCAGACTCTATCAAATCACTTCTTTCTCTGAAGGCATACTGTTTTACATCATGAGTCCTTGAGGATTGTCTTCGATAATTATATTGCAAAGAATAGCTAAGTCATTCATAAATGTGCATCATATAATATTGCTGTTACATTGTACAATGTTCTCCTTCACTTTGCATCAATTCATATAGATCTTTCCAAGTTTTTCTTAAATCACCTTTCTCATAATTTCTTATAACACAATAGTATTCTATTATAATCATGTACCACAACTTATTTAATCATTCCCCAATTAGTAAACATCTCTCAATTTCCAATTCCTTGCCACCACAAAAAGAACTGTTGTAAATATTTGTGCACAAATGGGCCTTTTCCCACATTAAAAAAATCTCTTTGGGGTACAGATTAAATAGTGATATTGCTGCACAGTTTTAAAGCCATTTCGGCATAGTTCTAAATTACTCTCAGAATAAGTCATTCACAACCCCACCAGCAGTGCACTGGCATCCCAATTTTCCCATATCCCCTCCAACATTTATTATTTTCTTTTTCTGTTATATTAACCAATCTGATAGGTGTGAGGTTGTACTAATTTGCATTTCTCAAGTCAAGAATGATTTAGAGAATTATTATTTATTCACAAAGAGAATTAATAAGGATAATGGTTCACCAGTCTTCTATAAAAGGAATTTATATACCTAATAATGAGCAAATATACATACAAGTCTCTCAACCTTCTCTTCTTGCAAGTTAAATAACCTGAAGAGTCAGTTTGGAATAGTAAATGGCATCCTGGATATGAAGATAGGAAGCCCTTTGACACATACTAGCTAAGTGATAATAAGCAATTGTCACTTAAATCCTCAGATTCTTGGGCATCCCTCTAATGCTATATTTTACCTGAGCTTTGATCTGCAAGGAAATCACAGGTCATTGATGTAAATAAATTCAGGTACTATAACCTTTCTTTCAAAGCTAAATTTGGAGTTCTGGTAAAAGTGCTTAATTTGAAGCCAGGAAAATGCGTTCAAATCTCAGATACCTATGTGACATTTAGCAAGTCACTTAACTGCATTGGACCCATGTTTCATCATTTGTAAAAAAGAAGAACTGGCAATAAGTGGTTTCTAAAGCCCCTTGAGCTCTCAACCTACAAATGCTAGGATGCATTGACATATTACTACATTTACTTTTATGCCCATTTTCTCTCAATTATGATATTTTTCATCTTATAGTTTTCTAGGTTGGATATTGGCTAGCCCTTATAGCTCTTCTGCCTTAGAAGCAGTACAAGAGAATTGATTCTAGAATGGAAGGTAAGGGTTTATTTAAAAAAATACAAACCAGAAGGATTTATATGAGGGGATGCAAAGTGAAAATCAGGAGAACATTATGTAATGTAACAGCAATAAAATATGATGATAAACCATAAATAACATAACTGTTATAAGTAAGACAAGGATATGAGACAACTCCAAATCCAAACATCTCATCATGAAAAAGACTACCCACCACCATAGAAGGAACTGATAAGAGTCTGAATCCAAATTGAAGCATAACATTCTACACTTCATTTCCTTCATGAGTTTCTTTCTAATATAAGTAATATGTGTCTTCTTTCTTTACAACATGAAGCACATAAATATCATTAATAACCTATAAAATATTAACTACCATCTTAGGCAGGGAGGAAGAGTGGGAAGGAGGTAAAGAATATATATTGCAAAATGTCGGAAAACTAATTAAAAAAATTTCATCTATATGTAATCTGGAAATATATAATACATAAAAATAAATGAATAATAAGGGATACCAGGATTCACTTTCTCCTTAATTTTAGTAATATAGTATTTGTGGGGAGAAAAATGCTACCCTTCTTTTAAGATGCTCTTCTATAAACAAGGAATCCTGAAAGTCACAAAGCTGCATTAAGCAGCTTTAGTAGCTAAAAACAGCACTAAGACTTTTTTGTGACCCCCAGAATTATAGTTTAAGCTATTAAAAGCTTAATACAGCACTCTGATTTTCAGGAAACTATGTCTAATTGAAATGCAGTGATACTTCATAGTATGACCCAATATTTAACATAAAACAAAAAGTTTATCTATTATGTCTAGAGTTCTTGGCCTTAAACTTGTTCCCATTCTTGATCTTGTTTTGATTCTTTATATCAAAGAGAAAGACCTTTTATGTATAAGTTGAACTAAATAGCCTTTGAGATCTTTAATTCTGGTATTATATGATTTTCAAAGCCATAGAAACCAACTTAGAATAACACAGAAAATAACAATATTTGAACTTACTTTTTTCTTATTGGTGAAGAGAGAAGATAGAGTGCCAGATTTAGAGTCTGAAAGACCTATGTTTGAATCTTACCTGATATACCTAATAGTTGTGGGACTCTGGACAAGTTACTTAACTTCTCTGTGTCATAGTGTTCTCATCTGTTAAATGAGGATTATAAAAGTGCCTATCTCATGGGATGGTTATAAGGATCAAACAAGATAATATATGTAAAAGTGCTTTGCAAACCTTAAAGCAATATATAAATATTCCTATTGTCATCATTATTCTTTGTATCCATTAGATTGAAAGCTCTATGTGGGGAAAGGCTGTGTTGTATTTCATCTCTACAATCTAACAAAGTGATTTGCCCATAGTAGGGGTCTTTAAGAAATTTTACAGACAAATTAATTCAATGAATTGATAATAATTATTTCATCATCTAAAGCATTAATGAAATTATGGAATATTTTCTGGATGAGGACTAATTTGTCCATTTTCTCAGGATGTGACAAAGTCCATAAATGCTACCCTAAGAATGACTTTCGAACTCTTTATTGATTAGTTAGGTCATAGATACTATGCCACATTAAATAATAAAAATTATTAGTTCCTTTCCATTTGTCTTTATAAAGTAACAAAGTAGCAAGTAAATAATAATAAAATATGGCTGTTTTGAATTACTTTTCTTAAAATTAGTTAATGTCTTGTTGCTTGGGTTTTTATTTTTTTCCAACTATCTAGTGTTTGTACCAGCCTTTGACTCTTATCCTTCCATTTTTGCTTCCCTGATCTCTTTTCTTCTATTATTTTCTTTTTAATTTGAAATTAAAATTTTTCTTTTATTTTTGCTCATGCATTTTGTTGTTTTTGAACAGATCTCTCTGCCATCCAAAAAGCCATCACTTGTAACACAGATGAAAAAGAGAATGGTGGGGGGGAGCAGCTGAGCAACAATGGTCCATATATTCACCATTTCTGACAGTGTTTGAAATATTCCATACTCATAGTCCTTCACCTTTATCATAAAAAGATAATCTAATTAAGCAAATTCCATTTATAATCATTGTTTTATGCCTCTGCATAATTATACATTCTCTTCATATAATAATATTAGGAAATCAGTATTTTAGTGAAGAATTATAAGTAAAAATCATAATTGTTGATTGAATAATTGTATATGAGAATAAATAATCAATAATCATATTGTGAGTAAAATAACAAGGAAAATCCTGTGAAATGCCTTAATAAGACACCTTTACCAAAGCAAGTTGTACATGTGCCTTTAGCATCCTGGAACATGTCCAAAATTATGCTATCTCAGTTATCTTTGAAGCTACAGAGTGTCTTTGGCTGTTACCATATATAGGACAAAGGCTACTCCTCCCGTAAGAAGATGAAAAGAAAAACTTTACTTTCTGGAAGAAAGAAATCTTTTAGAAGGGGAAGTTTTGGTCCCTTCTCCCCACTCCCCAACCCCCCACTGAAATATTCAGCTAACCATACCCACTTTGAGGAAGAAGTTTGGGCTGTATGACTTCCTTGCCTAATGTATTTAAACTAGCATTTCCTCATCTCCATGTCTTGGAGCATACTAGGCCTATCTCTCACCCTGCCTATGTGATCTAATAATAAGTTTAGCTCAGATAATTGCTATTCATTAGCATTTTTCTTTTACAATAGAAAGGGAAAGGAGGCATATTTTCTCTAGGGCATATTTTGATCACTACAATTTTTTGCTGTTTCACTTTGCCTTTTCTATTTACATGGTTGTAGTCTTTGTTTCTATCATTTTCTTGGTCTATTACTTTCTTCACTCTGGTCTGTTGCATATATCTTCCTATGATTCTCTGAGTTATTCATAGTTGTTATTTTTAAATACTATTTCATTACATTTGTGTTCCATAATTTGTTTAGCCGTTCCTCAATCAATAAGCACTTAATTTTCAATTTTTTGCTACCACAAATAATCTTCTTTGTCTATGTTGATTACTCTGGGATCCTCTTTTCTGTCTTTTACTTCCTTGGGATATGTGCCTGGCAGCAGGATCTCTATTTTCCATTAGTCTGAAGGCAATATTTTTTTTCAAACATTTATTAATATTCATTTTTAACATGGTTACATGATTCATGCTCCTCCTTTCCCCTTCGCCCCCC
>NW_025380339.1:0-10307 GCF_016433145.1 Gracilinanus agilis | reverse complement strand
TGTTTTCCAAATTTCCCAGCAGTTTTTGTCAAATAGTGGATTCATGTCCCAAAAGTTGGGCTCTTTGGGTTTATCATACACTGTCTTGCTGATGTCATTTACCCCAAGTCTATTCCACTGATCCTCCTCTCTGTCTCTTAGCCAGTACCATATTGTTTTGGTGACTGCTGCTTTATAGTATAGTTTAATATCTGGTACTGCTAGGCTCCCTTCCTTCACATTTTTTTTCATTATTTCCCTTGAAATTCTTGATCTTTTGTTATTCCAAATGAAATTTGTTATAGTTTTTTCTAATTCAGTAAAGAAGTTTTTTGGTACTTTGATAGGTATGGCGCTAAATAGGTAAATTAATTTGGGTAGAATTGTCATTTTTATTATGTTAGCTTGTCCTACCCATGAGGAATCAATGGCTTTCCAATTGTTTAGATCCAGTTTTATTTGTTTGGAAAATGTTTTGTAGTTGTTTTCATATAATTGCTGTGTTTGTTTTGGTAGATAGATTCCTAAGTATTTTATATTGTCTAGGGTGATTTTAAATGGTGTTTCTCTTTCTACTTCTTGCTGCTCTAGTGTGTTGGAAATGTATAGAAATGCTGATGATTTATGTGAATTTATTTTGTATCCTGCAACTTTGCTAAAGTTGTTCATTATTTCTACAAGCTTCTTAGTTGATTCTCTAGGATTTTTTTTTAAACCCTTGTACTTCGGTGTATTGTCTCATAGGTGGAAGAGTGGTAAGGGTGGGCAATGGGGGTCAAGTGACTTGCCCAGGGTCACACAGCTGGGAAGTGGCTGAGGCCGGGTTTGAACCTAAGACCTCCTGTCTCTAGGCCTGACTCTCCACTCCACTGAGCTACCCAGCTGCCCTCTCTAGGATTTTTTAAGTAGACCATCATATCATCTGCAAAGAGTGATAGCTTAATCTCCTCCTTGCCTATTTTGGTACCTTCAATTTCTTTTTCTTCTCTAATTGCAACTGCTAGTGTTTCTAGTACTATGTTGAATAATAGAGGTGATAATGAGCATCCTTGTTTTACTCCTGATCTTATTGGGAAGGCTTCTAATTTATCCCCATTGCATATGATGTTTGTTGATGGTTTTAGGTATATACTGTTTATTATTTTTAGGAAAGGTCCTTCTATTCCTATACTTTTCAGCGTTTTCAATAGGAATGGATGCTGTATTTTGTCAAAGACTTTTTGAGCATCTATTGAGATAATCATGTGATTTTTGTTGGTTAGACTGTTGATATGGTCAATTATGTGGATGGTTTTCCTAATGTTGAACCAACCTTGCATTCCTGGTATAAATCCCAGCTGATCATGGTGGATGATCTTCTTAATTACTTGCTGGAGTCTCTTTGCTAGTATTCTATTTAAGATTTTTGCATCTATGTTCATTAGGGAGATTGGTCTGTAGTTTTCTTTCTCTGTTTTTGATCTCCCTGGCTTTGGAATCAGTACCATATTTGTGTCATAAAAGGAGTTTGGTAGGACTCCTTCTTTGCTTATCATATCAAATAATTTGTATAGTATTGGGATTAGTTGCTCTTTGAATGTCTGATAGAATTCACTTGTGAATCCATCAGGCCCTGGCGATTTTTTCTTAGGGAGTTCTTTGATGGCTTGTTCAATTTCTTTTTCTGATATGGGATTTTTTTAGGTATTCTATTTTTTCTGCTGTTAATCTAGGCAGTTTATATTTTTGTAAATATTCGTCCATATCTCCTAAATTGTTATATTTATTGCCATAAAATTGAGCAAAATAGTTTTTAATGATTGCCTTAATTTCCCCTTCATTAGAGGTGAGGTCTCCCTTTTCATCTTTGATACTATCAATTTGGTTTTCTTCTTTCCTTTTTTTTATTAGATTGACCAGTACTTTGTCTATTTTATCTGTTTTTTCAAAGTACCAGCTCCTAGTCTTATTTATTAATTCAATAGTTCTTTTACTTTCGATTTTATTGATTTCTCCCTTGATTTTTAGTATTTCTAACTTAGTTTTCATCTGGGGATTTTTAATTTGCTCGCTTTCTAATTTTTTGAGTTGCATGCCCAATTCATTGATCTCTGCCCTCCCTAATTTGTTAATATATGCACTCAAGGATATAAATTTCCCCCTGAGTACTGCCTTGGCTGCATCCCACAGAGTTTGGTAGGATGTCTCATCATTGTCATTTTCTTCAATGAAATTGTTGATTGTTTCTATGATTCCTTCTTTGACAAATTGGTTTTGAAGAATCATATTATTTAATTTCCAATTAGTTTTTGATTTTCCTGTCCAGGTGCCCTTATGAATTATTATTTTTATTGCATTATGATCTGAGAAGGATACATTTATTATTTCTGCTCTTTTGCATTTGTTTGCAATGATTCTATGCCCTATAACATGGTCAATCTTTGTGAACGTGCCATGTGCAGCTGAAAAGAAGGTGTATTCCTTTTTGTCCCTATTTATTTTTCTCCACATATCAATTAAATCTAATTTTTCTAGGACTTCATTCACCTCTCTTACCTCTTTCTTATTTATTTTTCGGTTTGATTTATCTAGATCTGACAGAGGAATATTTAGATCTCCCACTAGTATGGTTTTACTATCTATTTCCTTCTTGAGCTCTGCCAGTTTCTCCTTTATGAATTTGGGTGCTATGCCACTTGGTGCATACATATTGAGCAGTGTTATTTCCTCATTGTTTATACTGCCTTTAATCAGGATGTAATGACCTTCCCTGTCTTTTTTAATCATATCTATTTTTACTTTGGCTTTGTCAGAAATCATAATAGCCACTCGTGCCTTCTTTTTCTCATTTGACGCCCAAAAGATTTTGCTCAAGCCCTTAACCTTAAACTTGTGTATGTCCACCCATCTCATATGTGTTTCTTGTAGACAACATATGGTAGGATTTTGGTTTTTAATCCACTCTTCTATTTGCTTCCGTTTTATGAGCGAGTTCATCCCATTCACATTCAGAGTTATAATCATCAGTTGTGCATTTGCTGACATTTTCGTATCCTCCTCTATTCCTACCCCCTTTTTCTTATACTATTTCCTTTTAAACCAGTGGTTTGCTATTGAGCCGCTATCCCTTATCCCCTCCCTTGATTAACTTCCCTTTCTACCCCCTCCCTTATTTTTCCCCCTCTTTTTGTTTTTAAAGGCCTTATGAATTCCCTCTTCCTTCTTCTCCCCTCCCTTTTTTTGACCTCCCCACTCCCCTGCTCCCCTTGGTTTATCCCTTCTGACTTTCTCAGAAGGGTTAGATAAGAGTTTTATGTCCCAATGGATAGTATAGCTACTCTTCCCTCTCTGGGTTGATTACACTGAGAGTAAGGTTTGATTATTACCTCTTAATGCTCTCTTCCTCTCCTTCTTATAATAGTATTTGTCCCCTCTCCTTCCCATGCCCTCTTTGTGTGTAATAGAATATCCTATTTTTCTTATTCACTCAAGTTTCTCTTGGTGTCCCCTGGTATTCACCCCCTCTTTCCCATCCCCCATGTCATCTTAGATTATTTAGTGTTCCACCCTCACCCTGTGAATTATTCTTCTGATTACTATAATAGTGAATACTATAATAGTGAATAGAGTTCACTACAGAGAATTATACATAACATTTCTCTACATAGGAATACAGATAATTAGATCTCACTGAGGCCCTTAAAAAGGCAAATTTAAAAATTATAACTTTTCTTTCTTTCCCCTCTGTATCTTATTTACCTTTTCATGTTTCTCTCGATTTTTGTGGTTGGATATCAAACTTTCCATTTAGTCCTGGTCTTTTCTGTGCAAATACCTGGAATTCTTCAATTTTGTTGAATGCCCATACTTTCCCCTGGAAATATATAGTCAGTTTTGATGGGTAGTTAATCCGTGGCTGAAGGCCCAGCTCTCTTGCCTTTCTGAATATCGTATTCCAAGCCTTGCGATCTTTTAGCGTGGAGGCTGCCAGATCCTGTGTGATCCTGATTGGTGCTCCTTGATATTTGAATTGTCTCTTTCTGGCTTCTTGTAAGATTTTTTTCTTTTGCTTGGAAACTCTTGAATTTGGCAATTATATTCCTGGGCGTTTTCTTATCTGGATCGAATGTCGTGGGTGTTCTATGGATCCTTTCAATGTCTATATTGCCCTCTTGTTGTAGGACTTCAGGGCAATTTTGCTGAATAATTTCTGTTAGTATGGAGTCTAGGTTTCTATTAATTTCTGGTTTTTCTGGAAGACCAATGATTCTCAAGTTGTCTCTTCTAGACCAGTTTTCTTGGTCTGTCACTTTCTCATTGAGATATTTCATATTTCCTTCTATTTTTTCAGTCTTTTGACTTTGTTTTATTTGTTCTTGTTGTCTTGAGAGATCATTAGCTTCTAATTGCTCAATTCTAGCCTTTAGGGATTGGTTTTCGGCTATAATTTTCTGGTTTTCGGCTATAATCTTCTGGTATTCCTTTTCAATCTGGTTATTTCTGGTGTTCAATTTGCTTATCAGTTCATTTGGTTTCTGAGCCTCACTTTCCAATTGCAAGATTCTACCTTTTAAACTGTTATTTTCTTGCCAGATCTCTTCCATTTTCCTCAACATCTCATTTTTGAACTCTTCCATAGCTTGTGAGGAGTTTTCCTTATTTGAGGAGGGTCTGGATGCTTGTTTGTTCTCCTCCTCTGTTTGCTTGGTTGTCTGGATTTTCTCTGTGTAAAAGTTGTCGAGTGTTAAAGACTTCTTTTTCTTGTTGTTAATCTTTCTCTTTGGAACTTCCTGAGACTGGGTAGCCATCGTTAGCCCAGCAGCTTCTCAGGTTTATCCTCGTGCTCAGGGTCTGTCCACGGTCTCTTGGCTCCTGAGGTCTGAGTTCTGGTATTTTCCAAGGTCAAGCCCCCTGGTGGGCCCCCTTGCTTGATCCTCTGCAGGAGGTTTCTTTACAGGTCTCAGGGCGCTGCTTCCACAGTCATATACCCGTCTGCACTGGTTCCCCACTTGGGGTTTCAGAGCCTTAGCTCGTGGCTATATCTGCCTCCATCCGCGCCTCTAACCGCGCCTGTGCTCTGCTCCTGCGCTCTGCGTCCTGAGCCTGCGCTCTGCGTCCTGCTCCCGCGCTCAGATTTCGCGTGCGTTCTTTAGCTTTTTGGCATCCTAAATCTTGCTGCTCTCAGGAACAGGCCCCAGAGCTGCCAGTGACTCGATGGGTGCCCCAAACTTGCTCTATTTCTTTTTAGCTGACTTCGGCGCTATAGGTAGTGTGTGTGGAGGGGGTGGGGGTGGGGTGTTTGCTCAGCCCGCGATTTAATGAGAGCTGTTTCACCCCTTTATAGCATGGAAATGCCCCGATTCCACGTACCTTCCATGCTGTGCCCTGTTGTGGGGTTCCTCCATTCGTCTGGACTTGTTTTTATGTCCCCTTGAGGAGTTTTGTGTGTTTTGGTCAGGAGAGGTTAAGAGCTGCTTCTTACTCTGCCGCCATCTTAACCCAGAACCCTCAGCCTGTAGTTAATTTCAATCAATCTATTTCCCCAGTTTATTTTTAGTCTAAGTCCTAGTCTATAAGCCCTGCTGCTCTTTGCCTGTTTAGATTAATTCCTCCTCTCCCTGGAGATCTTTGTTACCTTCAGTGCCATACTCCCTGACTTCAGCCTCATATTATATCCTGAATTCCACTATTACATCCTACCTGCAACCCATATTGCCTATCTAGCAAGTCCCTGACAACATCTCTTCCAAATCCCTTTTAACCTAACACCTTTGCCAAATCCACCCATAACAGCTCTTATTGACCAATCTCCCCCATTATAAATATAAAGGAGGGGGTTATATATGTGTTGGAGATGGTTCAGTAATCTGAAAATAACTACTGTGTATGAAACAAAACAAAAATAGCTGGGCTGGTGTGAGAATAAGATGATGTAAATAAGCATTTGGGATGAAAAATGCTCTATAAATATATGGTAATATTACTAAACCTCAGACTTGGAAGGGACATCAGATGCAATATGATACTTTAATAGAAAGCACTCAGGATTTATATAATCTGGATTCAAATTCTGGTTCTGTCATTCAGCCTCCTTGAGCCTAAGATGCCTCATCTATAAAATGTGGATGCTAACATTTGCACTCTCTGCCTTACAAGGTATTAGAAAAGCACTATATAACTTATTGCTCTTCCTTCATATTTGAAGAGAAACAGAGACATTATAGCGTGATGTCTTCACTTGAGAATGAATTGGACTTTAGTGGGAGCAGAGTTGCTCAAAGTCATGAGCCTCACTCTCTCTTCCAAAATCATCCAAGTCCAGCAGCAAGACAAAAATCAGAACCACTGATGATGGCCCCTTCGATGACCTTGTTTTCTTCATTGTCTGACCAAGCTCTAAACCCTCAGCCATGCTCAGCTGCCTTCATAGCCACAGGGGATAAATTGTTCTCATCTGCGCCTTCTGCCAGGGGAAGACTTTGCATGCTTGGTGTAGACATCCCCCTCCCCAAATTCATCAACAGGCTCAAGGCCCGTCTATTACCCTCAACCTGATTTAACCAGGGCATGTGGCTGCTGTGTATGTCACAGCTTCCTGGAACCACAGGTGAGAGGTGGACACCAAATATAAGTGAGCAGTGGCTTTGCAAGCTTTCACACCAGAAGAGTGTAGGTCCTTCCTTAACACCTCCATATACTACTTTGTAACTTAAAAACATTATGGCAATGTAAGTTACCATAATAACCTGACTGTGACTTTCTGAGTGGATTTCTATCTTCCTTCTCTGTCTCCCACTGTCATCATCAGCTTCTTGTTTTCTGAAAGAATTTCAGCATCTACACTGGATTTTCTGGTTGGATGTCAGCAAATCTTTGTTCTTTTAATCCAATTATTAGGGTTAAAAAGCATTATAAAGAGTAAGCCAATATGGTGGACTAGTAGGAGTCCTCCAAACAGATCTAGAAAAATGTACCAGACTTAATCCTGATGGGGAAATCCAAGAAAAAGGCATGTTGAGTCATTTTTCTAGCACACGTTTGTGGAAGGGACACAGCAAGAAGGGACACAGACAGCAAGGTCTGTGGATATTAGGAATTGTACAGAACATTCTATGGAACATTCCAGCGCCCAGGGAGATGTTGGGAAATGGGACAAGATGGGATCTTAGACCATACTGGGGCACAATAATGGGAATGAATGCAAATGGCAGCTTTGTGACTAGTTATCCAGCTTTGAGTCACAGATCCAGGACATACTGCCTGTGTCTCTCTAAACTTTCCTCTATGGTCTCAAGGCCTGGGTGGGATACTGAGAGAGGATTAAATGCAGAAGCAAAAACCAGCAATGTGCCTCAGGCCCGCAGGGACAAAACAGGGTCAGGTTCCAACCCAGCCCATAGCCTGCAAAGGGATAAGCAAGGCAGAAATCTCAGATCAAAGGGAAGCCTACAGTTCTGCCTCTCTGAACCAGCAGGGCTCCCCAGTTGGTGGAGAATGGTTGAGTCCAGCAGCAGTCTACTGTTCCTAACCTTTTGGTGTGTCACAGACCCCCTTTGAAAGTCTGGTGAAGTCTATGGATCTCTCCCGAGAATAATATTTTTAAATGCATGAAATAAAATAAGATTACAAAGGATTATTGAAATAGTAATCAAAAAGTATTTTTAAAAAGATATACTCTGGGTTAAGAACCCCTGATCTAGACAAAGTTCATCTTTCTTTTTTCTAATTAGTTCCTAACTAGGTTTAGTCCATGTTGCTATAAAAGGGTGATACATTTTAGAGCTCAGGAACCCAAATTTTGCCTAGTTCCCCTGCCAACCCTCTGATTGCTTTTTTTTTCCTTTTGGTGACAAAAATGGCATCCCTTCCCCCCCCTTGTACTTCCTTCCAACATCTGGCCTCCAGTTGCCTTAACTTCAGGTCCATAAATAGAGTAGAAAAAGGACTGATGATACTAGATGGATCCAGCTGATATTTCACACCAACTAAACTGCTTGTGCCTTGATCTACTTTCCAATGTTGTCAAGTGGTTTGGGAGGTTGTGCCCATCCCAAGGCCTTTCTCACCCTTTTGCATTATCAGCCGTGACTTGAGAATACACAGTTGGAATAAAATTAGAGTTTCCACTCATAAGAAAAAAGAGAAGATCATTTCATCACATCCTCAGCGGTGGTTGGCTTTGAGATTGGCTCCTTTGCTGTGGCTACTTCCCAAGAGCCTATACTATGTTGATTGTTTCAAAGGGCTCTGCAAAACACTTTCTGCCTGCCTGTCTGCCTGCCTTGGTAGAGGTCACTCCACTTGTGGTTTACAGATGACCTGTGAGGGTCCAGGACAGCTGAATTCAGTTGTAACAAGGAATTGGCATACTATACTTCTATCCACTTTGGGGAGGGTGCAGTTGGGGAGGGGTACAGTTGATTTTACTACAAACTAGGGTAACTCTTGAGAAACAATCTTCCCTTGGGTAATGTGTGGTTCTGGAGTGAGTGATCCTTGGGAATCTGTTCACCCAGATGTGAAGTGCAGCCCAGCTGTAGCTAGATTTCTTCAAAGAAGCAATTTAAAGGAAGGTGTCACTCACTGCTTGCTGCTTATCCTTTGTTTTGGAAGAAGACCAATAATGGGGTGATGTCTTGACTTGTGGCACAAGTCAGAGTCCTGTTACTCACCCTCAACTTGGTTTAGCCAATTGGCCAAGATGGGTTTACACGTGCCTTGGTGCCAGCCACAGGTGATAGTGGTGTGAAAGGTGGACGCCAAACGAGGGTGAGCAACCCTGAGAAGGGCTCACACCAGAGAAGCTAGTCGCTTTTGCAGTGGAGAGCAAGCTGAGTCTGGAGTCAGGAAGACTCATTTCAAGTTCAAATCTGGCCTCAGCCACTAGCTGTGTGACCTGAGGCGAGTTACTTATCTCTGTTTGCCTTAAGTTCCTCATCTGTAAAATGAGCTGGGGAAGGAAGCAGTTAACAACTCTAATATTTTACCACAAAAACACCTAATGGGTGTGAATTTTAAAATTAATATTCAATATCTCCAAAGTACAATATTTATAGAGATTTATTAATATTTAAAGAGCTAGAGAACATAGGGAATGTTCCCCACTCACTTCACGTGGAAGAGAGACCTAGAGGGATGTTACCCAAAACTTATATACAAGCACGCAAAAGATGCACATAAACAGAAAGGAATAGGAAAAGGAATTGTGGGTAATACAGAAAGGAATTTTGGGCAATGCAGTTCCAGGGGTTCAAGATTTTCCAACTATACATGGGATTATAAATAGTAAGACATGAATGAACAACAAAAAAGATTTTCAGTCCTAACTTTCTTTCTAAGGGAAGATAAAGGAATAAGCATTATGCTAAATGCTTTTTTAAAAAATTGCCTCATCTTATATTCATAAGAGCCCTTGGAGACAGATGCTATTATTATCATTTTACAGTTAAGGAAGTTGAGACAACAGAACTTAAAGTGACTTGCCAGGGCTCTCACATACAGCTTTTCTTTTAAAACCCTTACCTTCCATCTTAGAATCAATAAATGTTTATTAGTTTCAAGGAAGAAGGGATAGGCAATGGGGGTTAAGTGACTTGTCCAGGGACACATAGCTAGAAAGTATCAGAGGTCAGATTTGAATCCAATCTCCCAACTTTGGGCTTGGCTCTCAATCCACTGAGCCACTATAGCCACCCCTAGCTAGTAAGTTTTCAACTCAGGTGTTCCTGACTCCAGAGCTAATACTTTTTTCACTACCACCAGCTGCCTTTAAGCACAGTTATGGCTTATAATAAACCTTCAGCAACAACCAAAATAATTTTTTAAATTTATGTATGGTCAGATCTCAATTTTCCACATTAGTCAAGTAGATGGATGGATAATCCAAAAATAAATGTTATTTCTGGGCTCTGGAAATGCATCATTAAAAACTCCACCCCACCTCGCACCTCAAGTTCTGCTAAGAAACTTTAGGTGTTGCCATTATCACGGTAAAAGATCATATTTCTGTAACACTCAAAACTTTGCAAATTAAGAAAAACACCATTTAAAATCACCCTAGTCAATATAAAATACTTAGGAATCTATCTACCAAAACAAACACAGCAATTATATGAAAACAACTACAAAACACTTTCCAAACAAATAAAACTGGATCTAAACAATTGGAAAGCCATTGATTGCTCATGGGTAGGACAAGCTAACATAATAAAAATGACAATTCTACCCAAATTAATTTACCTATTTAGCGCCATACCTATCAAGTTACCAAAAAACTTCTTTACTGAATTAGAAAAAACTATAACAAATTTCATTTGGAATAACAAAAGATCAAGAATATCAAGGGAAAT
>NW_025380338.1:0-2405 GCF_016433145.1 Gracilinanus agilis | reverse complement strand
TTCAATGGAAGAGGCAGAATGGAATCAGTGCGCTGGCTCTTGGCAGCTGCTGGAGTAGAGGTAGATGCTTAATTTCTTTCTTGGATTTATTCTTTTTTCCCTCAAAACAAGTATTACTAGTGGAGTAGTCACATGGAACTCATTGAATGATTCCCTTCAAAAAAGGGGGTCTAATCAATGGGATCGCCATAGTTTTTTTTTGTTTTTTGTTTTTTTGTTTTTTAACACTGAACTGAGTCTCAGGAGCAAGTTGAAAGGCACAATTATCTTCATAATTAAGCATTTATTGAGTTCTCTTTCTGAAAGTGGAAAGAGAGTGTAGTGGAAAAATCACTGGATTTGAATTCAACAAGCCTGGGTTCAGGTCCTCGGGACACTAGTTATATACCTTTAGGGAAACTTTGCATCTCTGAGACTCAGTTTCATCATCTATAAAATTGGAAAGTTGGATTAGATTATCCCTGAGATCCTGCCTACCTTTAACATTCTGTGATCTGGGATCTTTGCCTATATTGTAATGACTCTTGTGGGGAAAAATGTTTTCTATGTTTTGACACAAAGAATGATACTATCTCTGATTAATTTCACTAATGGCTTAGTATTGCTTAGTGTTGTTATTAATTAAAAAACCCAACATGTTGGAGAATTGAAAAATATCAAGGAACAGAGGTTGAGCTTATTTCTAAAGAGATTTAAGCAATTATCATTTTATGGATTTTAAAAAGAATTGACCAAGAATGGGAGAGATTCAGATTCATTATATACACAGCCTTCAAAAAGTCTTTGTGAAATTTCTAAACATTTAAAATTAATAATTTAGGTTAATATGCTATGAAAATGTGTAATATAACCTTTCAGGTGGTAATTAAAGATTCCCCTCTACCCCCCTGACCCCAACTGATATTGGTAAATCATTTCATTTCTCTGGTGTTTCAGTCAAATGAGGAAATTGGTGGAGATAATCTCGAATGTCCCTTCCAAGTCTACCTGCCTAAGATCCTAGGGATTGTAGTTCTGCTAAGCCCGATCTCTCACTCTGTCACAAGACTGAAAATTCAACTAACTTGTGAGCAGATGTATAATCTCATTACATATTGTAAACTTAATATTGTGAACTTAAACAAAATAAGGGTTTTTTTTTTGTATCTACAGTCTAGGTTCTGCAGAGATTTTATGAGGACTCTGTGTGGCACAGAGGTTAATATGGAAAGGGTTTTTATTGTTATTTTAAATGAATTAAGATAAAAATATATTTACATTTAAATATTTTAAATTAAATTAAGTTATATTAGACTTTATCTATTTTAATGTTTAACATTGCAAATAAATTACTATGTTTTTTCTTGCTGCAGAAATATTGCAAGCAAAATGCAGAGCTCTTCTGCTAACCTAACATTGTTAGGTTTAATATAGAAAGGGTTTCTTATTGTTATTAAATAAAGATAAAAAGAAAAACACATTCAAAATAAAATAAAAATCTATTAAAATTTATCTGTTTTAATTTTTAACATTGAATATATCAATTGATTAAACCTACATAAACAGAAGCTCTTTCAGTGGGTCCTCAAAATATTACATTAAGAATGTAAAGGGAGAATTCTGAGAAAAAAAAGTTTGAGAACTATTGAATGACAACATCACAGAATCATAGTTGTGAAGGTGGAAAGAACTGAAGTGGTCATTTATTCCAAATTCCTCATTTTTGCAAATGAGGATACTTAGGCTCAAAAGAAGTAAAATGATATGTCTAGGATCACCCAACTAGTAAATATGGACCTAAGGCAGGATTTGAATTCAGATCTTTTTGATTTCTACTCCAATGTTCTACCCATTACACCACCCAATTGTCTGAGGTGATCTCCAAGTTCCCTTCCAGTGTTAACATTCTGTGATTCCATTGCTCTGATATCTTCATGTATTATTTTCCTTTCTAGTTTGAAGAAAAGCTAATAAAATCGGCTGAAGATTTTGAAAATTTAGTTAAGGGTGAGTTCACAGTCTTGCTGTTGTATTATGCTAGACGATGAAGATCTGTTGCCATTGCTGTTGTTCATCCTTTGTTTTCTAAGAGAACCATTCCATGGGTGATGTCTTCACTTGTGTGTGAATTGGACACAGGCTATTACTGCTAATTGCAGTAAGGCAGAAGGAAGAAAGGAAAGCTTTGTCCTCCTGAAACAAAAGGTCCTTATCTTCTATGGAGGAATAGTGGTGAAAGTAAAACTTGATGAGATAGAAGAGATGAGTTCCAATCAGGGGAGGGGGGAAAGAAGGGGAGAAAGAGAGGGAGAGAGAAAGAGAGAGCAGGGGAGAGAAAAAGAGAGGGAGGGAGAAAGGAAGGAAGGAAGGAAGGAAGGAAGGGAGAAAAGGAAGGAAGAAAGGAAGAGAAGGAAGGAAGGGAGGGA
>NW_025380337.1:0-1215 GCF_016433145.1 Gracilinanus agilis | reverse complement strand
TCCCCACGCAGGGGGAGTTTAAATTCAGGGGGAGGGCCTAGAGGAGGTTCTTGACCTTCCTGAGGACTGACTAGAAGATGGGCTCCGGCGGTAAATATAAAAGATAGGCGCGGTCATATATATTTTACCAACATGGCCATGGCTTTAATTAAAATACTAATTTCTATTATTATATCAGTCTTTATCATTTTTAATCGTAACAATGATGGCAACCACACGGTTGAAATTCGAATTCTCAATTTTCCAGATAGCCTAAGAAGAAGCCATGCAGCTCTGGGACCCAGAGTCTCAGAAATGATCTTTTTCCTCGCCCAGTCCTCTCCCTATTTTCCCCAGCCTCTAGACTGCCTTTTAGGGAAAAGGGACAATGGTTTTAATTGCCGCCGGGCTGCGAATTATTTTGCTCAATGCCCCAGGCCTGGTGGCCCTTGCTGACACTGACGGACTGCCAGGTTTCCTGCTGGCCTCTGACGCTGATTGCCCTGACCTGGCCTCCCTTCCTCTGCTTCTGTTCTCTGCCTAATCCTGAATCTCGAGCCCGCCAGTACAGACCACTTCTCTGGTCCTGCCTCACTGATGCTGCAGCTTCCACTACAGTCCTGCCCTGACTTGGAGACTGCTGGAGCTGCTGCCGCTTTCAATACCGCCCGGTTCTGACTTGCCAAGATCTCAATCTTCAGAGACTGCTGCAGCTGCTGCCACTTAAGATTTGAAAAGTATTATTGTCCCCCCTCCACACCCCTCCCCAACTCTCTTTGTAATGGCCTGCATTCTAGCCCTCCACGTGTTTCTCTAAAGACCTAATTTAGGCACCACCCACCCCCACAGGCTCTACACGTGATATTTTCTACAAAACTGACCTAATGCCTGCCCTTTGATCCAGCCATACCATTGCTGGGTTTGTACCCCAAAGAGATCATAGATAAACAGACTTGTACGAAAATATTTATAGCTGTGCTTTTTGTGGTGGCAACAAATTGGAAAAGGAGGGTATGTCCTTCAATTGGGGAATGGCTGAACAAACTGTGGTATATGCGGGTGATGGAATACTATTGTGCTAAAAGGAATAATAAACTGGAGGAGTTCCAGGCAAACTGGAGAGACCTCCAGGAACTGATGCAGAGCGAAAGGAGCAGAGCCAGAAGAACATTGTACACAGAGACTGATATACTGTGGTAAAATTGAATGTAATGGACCTCTGTACCAGCAGCAATA
>NW_025380336.1:0-9649 GCF_016433145.1 Gracilinanus agilis | reverse complement strand
GAGAGAGAGAGAGAGAGAGAGAGAGAGAGAGAGAGAGAGAGAGAGAGAGAGAGAGAGAGAAGGAGAGCAGGAGAGAGAAAGATTGAGAGAAGGAGAGAGGGAGCTAGCCCCATGTCAATAAGGTAAGCATACATCAGGCAAGGCCAAGTTTGTCTTTCAGTTTTGCTTTTGGTATTTGTCCAAAGACAGTCATATCCATTTCACTTCATGTCAGGTTTTCACCTCTCTGCTAAATGTCCTCAGTTATCTATTTACTCAAAGCTAAGATAAGCTGATATAGGCCTCCTTTTTAAAAAAAAATCATAGCTATGACCTGTATATGGAATTCACATGTGGGACAAAATGTTCACTAGGCTCACAAAATGAATTCTTTCAAACTGTATAGGTTTGCATTGAAGGTCGGACATCTGCCCCCCTCCAAAAGAGTTTCTGATGGAGTAACCAAGTTTGATGGTGAATATAGAACCATAAATTGGGACTCTTTCATTTGAGGGCACTTTGGCAAAAAGGAAAAAGAGTGATGGCAGTGGGAGGAAGAGGAGTCTATGAACATCACCAAATCCTCTCCAAGACCTAGTTCTGCCAGCTGGCCATGGTCCCTTTGCATGAGTGCAATTTGACAACTCATTTAAGCTTATATTTGTTAAATAAGCAGGGATGTTTAGTCAGAAAATAGCCTGAAAAAAAGAAAGAATTAAACAATGATTTGTGAATTGAGGGTGGTCTTCAGCATATCCACCTTTTAGCATATCCATATAAGGCACCTACACAAAAAATTTTACACTAGAATTTGTAAACCTAAAGTAGTACTTACATATGAGGCATTATCTTAAAAGTACCATGTAAGAATAGTCAACAACAATAATAGTTTGCATTTACATAACTTTGCTCCTGTGAGGTAAGTAATGTGAGTATCATCGTGCTCATTTTAGATATGGGAAAAATTAAGGCTCCGAGAAGAGATGGGACTTACCTAGGAAACTTGACTGGACTCAGGTTTTCTGGATTCATGGTTTGGGTCTTTTTCACTCTACCATATTAGTATGCACAATAACTTATTTAGAGGTGGAGAAGGGAAACACCCCGTTAATAGCTCCTTTTCAGTCTTAAAACATAAAATTTAGTAGTTTTGGTTACAACATTTAACATGTCAAGACCATTGTAGAGTCAGTTGCGGAGCCCTTTATTCACTCCCTTCAATTTTGTTCCACAAAGAACCATAAGTGATCTGTTACCAAGTTAAAAATTTCTTATAACTAAAATGTTATTGCATGGACAAATCAACACTTATAATGAAAGTACCTTATGAGTAAAGTAAAAGATTACATTTCAGTAACATTATAGTTGGTCAGCATAATTAGAACAAAAAGTTCAGTGTGGATTGTAAAGAAAAGGGACAACTTAATGGGAATATTTCATGCCATATGTATACATCATAATTTGTACATTTTTTTTCAATAGGAGAATAATGGTGGCCAGTATCCAGACGGGGAATGGCACATAATCTTGGCAATAGACCATGGACATGATGTTAATGGGATGTCATTTGGGGTTAGGATTGAAATAGAAACTCCTCAATGACAGGATTTTTGTGTGTTTCTCACTCAACATAGTTCTAAAGGCCAGAGTATAAGCCATTGGCTTAGAAGCCACATCAGAAACATTCAGATGAGTCTTTGCACTCTCCATTCATATCTGTTCCTAGAACCTATGGAACAGGGAAGCCCCCATTGCCTGAAAGACTCCCCACTCACTGACAAAAGTCACCCTTTCCAATAGGTAACACAATATACCAGCTCAATACTAACACTCCCTCCTCCAGTACAAAACTGCTTACAAAAAGATGGGGCGGGCATTTCAGAAAAGTTCTAAAGTAAAAGTGACCCTGGGTTATTGTTTCCAGTGGGACAATTCTCTGGAATATCCATTTCGAGTCCAAGTTTCCACCAAAAGATCATTTGGACAACATCTGGATGAAGATTCAAATTCATTACATGGATTTGGTCATAAACAATCTCATGCTTCAGCTTTTTGGCAGTTCTAATTCATCCCCAATTATTAACACCATCAATGAAATATGAATATTCTCCCTTTACCATCTTGAAAAGCTATTACAAACATATATGAGTTTATATAAAGGTTGATGACTATATGCTTTTTTATATTAGAAAACAATGTGGGGGGGAAATTAATCTGATGAATGCGATTAATTATTTTAACTTTTTTAATAGGTATAAAATGTTCATAAAGACTATTCTCTCTATAACTTACCAAGATTTATCAGCTTGTGTAATTTTTTTATAATCAGAGGAGACGGGTTTTCTAATTAAAGTTTTGTCAAATAAAATAAATCTTGTGGCTCTTTTCTTCCTTTGGGGGCATGTCATTAAAATGCAGGCATAGTTTTCTAGGGTTTCTCTTCCGCTCTGTGGGGTAGACAAGTGGGACCTCATGCTGCCAAAGCATCTGGGCCAGAAGCTGGCTGAGAAAATCCCACTTTGCAAAAAAAATAATCCCTGGGCATGTCCTATTTGTGGAAGGGAGATTCCAACCAAGAGGTCTTTCCATTTAGGTGGCCCAGAATATTATCCACTGATGAATCAGCCTTATTAAGGAACTTTTTTACATCCCTAAGAGTGATGGACAAGAAGTTGGCTCTCCAAACCAGCATAAGTTCATTAGTATATCATGTGAGTTTTGTCTCTACTATCTATTCCCAAACAAGAGAATGTATCATCACAAATAGTCTGACCATTTGAACCAACACACACTGAAAAGCTATGAGACAATGGCAGCAATAGCAAATCTTAAGAATTTAATACCTTTATTTACAAAGTGCAATTGACACTTTTTTCAGCCAAGTCAAATTTAAGATTATGGAATGTTGGTTCTGGAAGGACTCTCAAAAACTATCTAGTCCAAATCCTCATTTTATAGCAGAGAAAATTGGTCTAAGAAATGGATGTGACTTATCCACAGCCATACAACTACTCAAATTCATTTCTCCTGATCTCAATACGGTTCCACATGCAATCAACCAGAGAGAAATACCACATAAACATACTGGAAAAGTCTTTCTCTTCAGTAGACTTGGATCTATAGGAAGGCAACTGACTGCCTACAAAGTATCATTTGCCATATATTCAAACAAAATCTTCTTCCCAAAAGTATCAAGTCCCAACTCTGACAATGACACAATTCATATCTTTGTATCTCGGGAAATCAAAGATCTCCATTAATTTAACTCTTTAAACTTGGCAAGTATTTGACAAATATTTGATCTTTGTAACAACCCCATGAGGTAATTACAATAGATATTACTCTCTCCATTTTATAGATGAGGACACTGAGCCTTGGGAAGGTAGATTAACTTGCCCATTCTCACATAGTTAATAATACTACATTCAAAACCATTTAACTTGGGGTTCAGAGTCCTCTCTACTAAACCATATCATTTCTACTAGGCTGCTGGAGGAGAGGGTTGTCACTCATTTTCACCCATTATCCTGCATTTTATCGCCTAAAATTTACTTTCTTTCTTTTTTCCAGATTAAATGTCAGTACAATTTTCAATAATTATTTTCTGATATTTTGAGATCCATGTTCTCTCTCCCACTTCCATCCTTCCTGAGACATCAGATAATATGATATAAGCTGTACAAATGTTATCATACTATATATTTCCATATTCATCATGTTCTGAAAGAAGATACATGTTGCCTATACTAAAGAAAAATTCCTGGAAGAATTAAGGTGGAAAACGACAAGCCTCGATCTGCATTCAGATCCTGTCATTTCCTTCTACAGCAATGCATAGTCTTTTTCATCATACGTCTTTTGGAGTTGTCCTGGATCTTTGCATTTCTGATAATTGTTAAGTCATTCAGAGTTGACAGCTGAATTTTTCATAGAAACTACCAAGAATAGGACAGAGGGTAGAGAACAGAGTAAGGGAGAAAGGGGGAATATAATATCACTAGGAAAGAAATGGAAGTTGACAGAGAAGGGAAGAAGAGATTATAAACTTCATCAAATTCATCATTTTATCCAGGAATAAGTTCTGCTCTTCATAATTTAAAAAATAAATAGCTTAAAAAAACAATTACCTTTGTAAGCATTCATTGATACAATTTGTAATCATTCAGTCCACAAAAAGCCTAAACTGTCTTCTAGATTAGTCATCTTCTGAAAATAATTGACATTTCTATAGAACTTTCATGCTTGATTCTTCATTTGTCCTCACAGAAGTTCTATTTATTAGGTAGGTACTAGGGATAACATTCCCTCATTTTATAGAAGAAGCAACTTGGGATCAGAGAGATTAAAACACTTGCCAGCAATGGAAGAGATTAGATAAGGCCCAGGTCTTGCTTTCAGATTCAATAGTACACTCCCTCTTAAAAAACTGTATGTGACTGAAATAGTGGGCAGAATTTTTAAAAATGAAATGTATTTAAGATAAATACAAATTCCTGCACTTAGAATAAAACAAATGTCAGCTATACAAGTATAACATGGAGGAAGGGGAATGGGGGTGGAGTTCAGTACACTTCTATTTCTATGGAAAAGATTAGAAAAGATTTAATGTACTAAAAGTCAATAATGTGACTAACTGTCCAAAAAGGCTAATGCAGTCTTAAACCAATAAAATCAGGCTGCTCGTTATCCCACCACATTTTGCCTATGCTAAATCACATCTGGGGTTTTAATAAATCTGAGCAAACTGCTTTAGAAAGGACATCAACAAACTGGAGCACATCTGGAGTAGGGTGATTTGGGGTACAGAGAGGACAACAAACCATGCCATTAGAAGTCAAGTTTACATAATGAGGAACATTTAGCCTTGTAATAAGATTTGGGGGAACCTGATGACCAATTTTAAATATTTGAAAAGCTGTCTGGCCTCAGATACTTCTTAGCTATGTGACCTTGGGCAAGTCATTTTATCCCCATTGCCTAGCCTTTACCACTCTTCTGCCTTGGAACCAATAGATACTATTGGTTCCAAGGCAGAAGAAGGTAAGGTTTGAAAAAAAAACAGAAAAAGAAAAAAGAAAAACTGCCCCATGTAAGAAGAATGAGACTTAATCTATGTGACATGAGAGAGAAGAACTAAGTAAAAACAAGTAATTGATAGAAGATTTTGGTTCAATATAAGGAAAATCTTCCTAACCAGTTTGAGATATCCAAAAATGCAATGAGATCCTGGACAGTTCTGAGAGTCTTATGAGAAAGAACACTATCCACATTCAGAGGAAGAACTGTAGGAGCAGAAACACAGAAGAAAAACAATTGCTTGATCACATGGGTCGATGGGGATATCATTGGGGATGTAGACTCTAAACAATCACCCTAGTGCAAATATCAATAATATGGAAATGGGTTTTGATTAATGACATATGTAAAACCCAATGGAATTGCGCATTAGTTATGGGAGGGGGAGGGGGGAAGGGAGGGAAAGAAAGAACATGAATCTTGTAACCATGGAAAAATATTCTAAATTAATTCATTTAATAAAATTTTCCAAAAGAAATGCAATGAACACTTAGGTGATGGTTTGCTATCCCTAGGAGGATTCTTGCAGAACTCGGATGACCTCTTATCAGGGATTTGTTCAGGAACTCCTGAGTCAGGAAGAAGATTGGACTAAATAATTTTGAATAATGTCCTTTTCAATTTTTCAGATTTTTTTTACTCTAATAAGAAAGCAGCATGCCACGATAGATAGAAAGCTGATCTTAGAAAAAGGAGGCCTGGGGTTCAAGTCCTAGCAGTGATATCTCCAGAACAAGTCATTGAATCTGTCAATATTCTGAGCAACTCTAAAAACAATAAATTATGGAAAAGGTATCAATTTGCATTTGCAAGCACAATTTCTTCCAATGGGAGTTATCTGTACCAGTAAATCATTAATAGTGTTCCTATTCCTTTAAGCATTATCATAGGCTCCTTGTTTATCAAACTGTGAGTGATAGACACCTACCTTCCCTAAGCATGTCTTGGTCTCAGTTACAAGGTTCGTAATTATTCATCTGATCTAAAAAATGGCACATACAAATTGTTAGTAGAATAGATAGTTTGCTTATGTAGGTTTTATTGAAGTATGTTGTTTTTTAGTCATTTCGGTTCTGCCTGACTCTTCCTGGCCCCATTTGAGTTTTTATTGATACTAGAGTGGTATTCCATTTCTTTCTCCAGCTCATATTACTGATGAGGAAATGGGGGCAAGTGACTTGCCCAGGGTAACATAGCTACTAAATGTCCGAGGTCATATTTGAACTCTTGAGGATGAATCTTCCTGATGCCAGGCCCAGTACTCTATCCACTATGCCACCTAGTTGCCCAATTTATTGAAGTATATACAGAGAAAGAAATTGGAAGGCTCTAGATGACTAAGCACTAGGAACTGCTCCAATTAGCCCTCCCACTCTCTATATTCTAACCTCCAAAGATGGTGTTGCCAACACTAGGATTTTACTTACATAAATTGAGACTCTGTTATAATAACAAGACCCACCACACCTTGCAAGGCTCATGATTTAAAAGGATATTAAGATTAACCTTGAGTTCAGAGCTAATTGGTATTAGATATGCCTACATGGGCAGCTAGGTAAAACAGTGAATAGAACAATGGGCTTGGAATTGGGAAGAAATCTTCTTGAGTTCAAATCTGACCTCAGACTTAGTAGCTGTGTGACCCTGGGCAAGTCGCTTAACCCTATTTGTCTCAGTTTCTTCATCTGAAAAATGAGAAGGAAATAGTAAATCACTGCAATATTTTTTACCCCCCCCCCCCAAAAAAAAACACCCAAATGAGGTCACAAAGTGTCAGGAGTAACTGAAAATCAATTGAACAACAGGTTGTGTTTACCATGTAGGATATTTTCCCAACCCATAGGGGAATGGGGTGTTCAGTATCAGGCATGTCCCCAAACCTTGGTGATAGGTATAGGCTGGGGAAAGCTGGTGTCCCATACCTATTTCCAAAATGCATGGCTTAAATATCTTTATTTAACTGAATTATTAAATTTCTTCTAATCCTAGATCTTGTACAGTTACTCATTTATTAAGAAGTATCCTTTCTTACCAAGAGTCTAGAACTGAATTTCTGGCCAAAATTTGACTGGTTGAGTCAAGACATTTTATGGGAGCAAAACTTTACCAGAAAAGAAGAGATTTTACAGAAAACAAATTGTGGTCTATCTGAAAGGGAATAAAGAATCCCTGGAGAATTTCTACTAGGTAAATTTGAAATAAACGTTTAGAGAAATAATGGAACAAGCAACATGGACAAAATGAGCAAATGTCTAAGTGACCACAAAATAAGCAATAAGGATCATCGGATTTTTGAAATTGTCTTGGACAGAAATAGGTAGAAATGAGTTTAAGAAGGGTGTGCATATGTATATTCAGACTTTCCAAAAGGGCTTTTGATAGTTACATAAAATTTTACTTGCAAAATGATTTCAAATTGTATTGGCCAGGATCCTTCCCATGGCTGGAAGGCTGACAGCATAAACAAATGAATAGAAATGAATCTTGCTGAAGGGAGGTGTCAAGTGGGGCCCCTAGAGTCAAACTTGATTTTACATCTTTATTATCGATTCAGAACCACAGATAAATGAAATTTGCAGATGAGACTAAAGCAGGCTGCTTGCTATAACTCACAAGGGAAGGAAATCAAGAAATATAGGCTTGGAGATACTCAAAATTCAGGGATGAAAGGAACCAAATGAGACTGGATGGGGAAGAAATACAGAGAAGAAAAAACTTAAAATATGGTGCTTTGTTGGATGCAGAAGCATAGGAAACCATTATGTGGAAAGCTAGGAGATCACAAACTAGATAGAGATTTGCAATATTTCCAAGAAATAAATAAACCAATGCTATGGGGAGCAACCTCACCCCGTAAAAATCACACTTGCTACAGAAACTGCAACCTCATTAAACCAACAAAACCAAGGATCGCCTAGTCTGGAAGATTGCTTTCCAACGGAGTCCATGACATGTGCTGGCAAAAGCCAACAAACTCCAGGTCTTTGTTGACGGGTGCCTGCGTCACATCTTGGACATCAGATGGCCTGAAGGGATCTCCAATGCCGGACTCTCGGAGAGAGCGGTTTGGTGTCCCATCAGTCAGGAAGCTATGAACAGGCACTGAGCTGGGGCCCACCAGGGAGGAGGAGGGTCAGGGAGCCAAAGCAGACCTGGCGGAGATATGCCGAGAACGAGACAAGGACCATCGGAGTGACATGGGCCCAGCTGGGGGAGTTGCCCAGAACAGAGTCCGCTGGCGTGAGATGGTTGCGGCCCTATGCTCCTCTGGGAGTCAATAGGAATAATAATAATAAATAAATATGGGGAGCAGGGAAAAGGTTTTGAGAAGGGAAAGAAGTTTTCTATAAAAAAAACCCTGAAAAATAGTTCAGTATTTCAATCACAAAGTAATTTGGGGATAAACTGAAAGGATTGGGGGTGAAAGGTCAAGCTGGAATTAGTTTGAGTAAGCACATAAAGCTAAAATAGGTCACTTGCCTAGAAGACCATCACAGTGTCCCAGACAATTTGGGACAAAACACTGGCTCTTTAAACTCAAACAAATACAATGATCTTCTATTAAGCACCAATACTCTGACCAGGCACTGTGGATACAAAGAAAAAAAAATTAAACCCACTTGACCTCAAGAAGTTTGCTGATTATTCTTTTCTGCCCCTTCCACATTCTCTTTTGTCCTAGATTCCAACAACCTGGCTCTTTATAATCTGGCACCTTCTTACCTTTCTAGTCTTCTTATATTTTAGACCCATCCAGACACTAGATGATAATAAGAAACTCCATCTCCCAATTCACATTCTTTTTTTTATTATTAGACATTTATTAATATTTGTTTTTAACCTGTTTACATACTTTATGCCCCTACTTTCCCCTTCACCCCCCGCTCTCCCCCCACCCATGGAAACGCACATTTCCACTGGTTGTAACATGTGCCCTTGTTCAGGGTCTATTTCCCATTCATGTCCACCTCAGTCCATGCATTCAAGCAATTGTTTATCTTATATGTTTCCTCTCCTGCAGTCCTTCCTCTGAATGTGGGTAGCATCTTTACCATAAATCCCTCAGAGCTGTCTTGTGTCATTGCAGTGCTGCTGGTACAGGAGCCCATTACATTCGATTTTACCATAGTATATCAGTCTCTGTGTACAATGTTCTTCTGGCTCTGCTCCTTTCGCTCTGCATCACTTCCTGGAGGTCTCTCCAATTTGCATGGAATTCCTCCAGTTTATTATTCCTTTTAGCACAATAGTATTCCATCACCCGCATATACCACAATTTGTTCAGCCATTCCCCAATTGAAGGACATCCCCTCATTTTCCAGTTTTTTGCCACTACAAAAAGCGCAGCTATAAATATTTTCGTACAAGTCTGTTTATCTATGATCTCTTTGGGGTACAAACCCAGCAATGGTATGGCTGGATCAAAGGGCAGGCATTCTTTTATAGCCCTTTGGGCATAGTTCCAAATTGCCAGCCAGAATGGCTGGATCAGTTCACAACTCCACCAGCAATGCATTAATGCCCCGATTTTGCCACATCCCCTCCAACATTCATTACTCTCCCCTTCTTTCATTTTAGCCAATCTGCTAGGTGT
>NW_025380335.1:0-7600 GCF_016433145.1 Gracilinanus agilis | reverse complement strand
GTGTTGCATATATAATATATATTTATATTAAAATATACTTTTGGGATTTATTTTGGCAGATATATACATTGGAATTTTGGTATTTATTCTATCTATGTCAAGTTTAAATGTCTTGTTTGTTAAGATCTCTTCTTGCAGGTCATTGTTGGTAATATATAGAAATGTTATGACTTATGTGGGTTTATTTTATATCCTTGCTAAAAATATTTCATAATTTCATCTAATTTTTTAATTGACTCTTTAGGATTTTCCATAAATATATTATCATATTGTCTGTGAAAATAGTTTTATTACCTCTTTGCCCATTCTGACTCCTTCAATTTCTTTTTCTTTTCTTATTACTATCATTTGCATTTCTAATATATTAAATAACATTGATGATAATGGGCATATTAGTTTTACTCTTTATCTTTTAGGGAAGACTTCTAACTTATCTACATTACAGATAATATTTGCTGATGGTTTTTAAGTATATATTTATTATTCTAAGGAAAATTTCATTTATATCTATGCTGTCAAATGTGTTTTTTTTTTAAACCCTTAACTTCTGTGTATTGGCTCCTATGTAGAAGAGTGGTAAGGGTGAGCAATGGGGGTCAAGTGACTTGCCCAGGGTCACACAGCTGGGAAGTGTCTGAGGCTGGATTTGAACCTAGGATCTCCTGTCTCTAGGCCTGAGCTACCCAGCTGCCCCTTGTCAAATGTTTTTAAAAGGAATGAGTGTTGTATTTTGTCAAAAGCTTTTTCTGCATCTATTGATAGTTCATGATTTCTGTCACATTTTTGTTGATGTAATCAATTGTGTTAATAGTTTTTCTTATAGTAAACTATCACTGCATACCTGATATATGTTCTGTTTGGCCATAATATATGGTCTTTATGAATGTTGCAGTCTCTTGACTAATATTTTATTTTCGGTTTTTACATTTATATTCATTAATGAACTTGGCCTTTAATTTCCTTTTTCTGTTTTTTGTCTTCCTGGTTTAAGTATCAGCACCATATTTTTTCATAAACGGGAGTCTGGCAGGACTCCTTTACCAATAGTTCTAAATAATTTATTTCATATTGGGATTAGATAATCTCTATATTGTTTGATAAAATTACTTATAAAACCATATGATCCTAATGCTTTTTTCTTAGGAAGTTCATTCATATTTTGTTCAATTTCTTTTTCTAAAATAGGTTTATTCAGACATTCTATTTCCTTCTCTGTTAATCTAGGTAATTTTTTTTTCACTTAAATTGTTAAATCTGTTGGCATATAACTGAGCAAAATAACTCCTAATAATTGCTTTGGTTTCATCCTCATTTGTGGTAAATTCGCCTTTTTCATTTTTGATGCAAGTGATTTGACTTTTTTTTCTCTTTTAAAAAATCATTGGAGGGCATACCCTCATTTTCCAGTTTTTTGCTACCACAAAGAGTGTGGCTATAAATATTTTTCTATGTTTTTTCCCTTACGATCTCTTTGGGGGTATAAACCCAGAAGTGGTATGGCTGGATCAAAGGGCAGGCAGTCTTTTAGCACTCTTTGAGCATAGTTCTAAATTGCCATCCAGAATGGTTTGATCAATTAACAACTCCATCAGGAATGCATTGGTTACCCAATTTTGCCACATTCCCTCCAACGTTTATTACTTTCCTTTGCTGTCATTTTAGCCAATCTGCTAGGCATGAGGTGGTGCCTCAGAGTTGTTTTGATTTGCATTTCTCTAATTATTAGAAATTTAGAGCACTTTTTCATGTGCTTATTGAAAGATTTGATTCCTTTTTCTGAAAATTGCCTGTTCATGTCCCTTGTCCATTTATCAATTGGGTAATGGTTTCATTTTTTGTACAGTTGATTTAGCTCCTTATAAATTTGAGCAATTAGACCTTTGTCAGAGGTTTTTGTTATAAAGATTTTTTTTTCCACTTTGCTGCTTCCCTTCTAATTTTGGTTGCATTGGTTTTGTTTGTACAAAACCTTTTTAATTTACTATAGTCAAAATTATTTATTGTATATTTTGTAATTTTTTTCTAACTCTTGCTTGGTCTTAAAAATCTTTCCTTTCCCAAAGTTCTGGCAAATATACTATTCTGTGTTGACCTAATTTGCTTATAGTTTCTTTCTTCATATTCAAGTCATTCATCCATTCTGAGTTTATCTTGGTGTAAGGCAATGGTCAGCAACCTTTTTGGCCATGAAAGCTATGAACGCCTGCAGAAGAAGGAAGATGGAGGCGGAAGGCTCTGGATTATGGGGCGGGGGCTGAAGAGCCCCCAGGGACACATCCTGGGCTCTGCCCAGACTGGCTGGTTGGGAGGTGGAGCCAGATATGGCTCGAGAGCCATACGTTGCCAACCCCTGGAAGGTGAGAGATGTTGATCTAAACCTAATCTCTCCCATGCTATTTTCCAATTTTTCCAGTAGTTTTTGTCAAATAGTGGATTTTTATCCCAAAAGTAGGGCTCCTTGGGTTTATCATACACTGCCTTGCTGAGTTCACTTTCCCCAAGTCTATTCCACTGATCCTCCCTTCTGTCTCTTAGCCAGTACCACGTTGTTTTGATGACCACTGCTTTATACTACAGTTTAAGATTTGGTACTGCTAGGCCACCTTCCTTCACATTTTTTTTCATTATTTCCTTTGATATTCTTGATCTTTTGTTCTTCCAAATGAACTTTGTTATAGTTTTTTCTAATTCAGTAAAAAAGTTTTTTGGTAGTTTGATAGGTATGGCACTAAATAAATAGATTAATTTGGGTAGGATGTTCATTTTTATTATGTTAGCTCATCCTACCCATGAGCACTCAATGTTTTTCCAATTGTTTAGATCTAGTTTTAATTGTGTGGAAAGTGTTTTGTAGTTGTATTCATATAATTCCTGTGTTTGTTTTGGTAGATATATTTTTAAGTATTTTATATTGTCTAGGGTGATTTTAAATGATGTTTCTCTTTCTAACTCTTGCTACCGGGATGTGTTGGAAATATATAGAAATGCCAATGATTTATGTGGGTTTATTTTGTATCCTGCAAGTTTGCTAAAGTTGTTGATTATTTCTACTAGCTTTTTAGTTGATTCTGTGGGATTCTTTAAGTAGACCATCATATCATCTGCAAAGAATGATAGCTTAGTCTCCTCATTGCCCATTTTAATACCTTCAATTCTTTTTCTTCTCTAATTGCTACTGCTAGTGTTTCTAGTACAATGTTAGATAATAGAGGTGATAATGGGCATCCTTGTTTCACTCCTGATCTTATTGGGAAAGCTTCTAATTTATCTCCATTGCATATGATGCTTGTTGATGGTTTTAGATATGTACTGTTTATTATTTTTTAGGAAAGGTCCTTCTATTCCTATACTTTCTAGTGTTTTCAATAGGAATGGGTATTGTATTTTGTCAAAGGCTTTTCATCACCTATTGAGATAATTATATGATTTTTGTTGGTTTGTTTTTTGAGATGGTCAATTATGTGGATGGTTTTCCAAATATTGAACCATCCTTGCATTCCTGGTATAAATCCCACCTGATCATAATGAATAATCTTCACAATCACTTGTTGGAGTCTTTTTTGCTAGTGTCCTATTTAAGATTTTTGCATCTAAGTTCATTAAGGAGATTGGTCTGTAGTTTTCTTTCTCTGTTTTTGGTCTGCCTGGCTTTGGAATCAATACGATATTAGTGTCATAAAAGGGATTTGGTAGAACTTCTTTGCTTATTATGTCAAATAGTTTTTAGTTGGAGGGGATGTGTATAAATATGAAAAATGATAAAGGCTGATATAATAATATATATTAGTAATTTAATTAAAGCCATGCTGATGGATATTCATTAGACCACGCGCTTGTAAGCATTCAAAACTGCCGCCCTCACCATTACTGTCTCCTGTTTCCTGTCTCGAGTCTGCTGACCAAGAGAGAGCTCCCTCCTAACCCAGGAGATTATAAACTCTTCCCTGCGTCAAGACGTAGGGCTCCCCACGCCCAAAAACCCGGAAACGGAAACCAGTTGGACCACGTTGGATCACGGGAAATGTAGTTTGATACATTTCCCAAATTTCACTTTTACATGTGGCAAAATTGGGACATTAATGCATTGCTGGTGGAGTTGTGAACTGATCTAACCATTCTGGGCAATTTGGAACTATGTCCAAAGAGTGCTAAAAGACTGCCTGCCCTTTGATCCAGCCATACCACTTCTGGGTTTATACACAAAATATATCATAAGGAAAAAGACTAGTACAAAAATATTTATAGTCATGCTCTTTGTAGTGGCAAAAAACTGGAAAATGAGGGTATGCCCTTCAATTGGGGAATGGTTGAACAAATTGTGATATCTGTTGGTGATGGAATACTATCATGCTCAAAGGAATAATGAACTGGAGGAATTCTATGTAAACTGGAATAACTTCCAGGAATTGATGCAGAATGAAAGAATCAGAACTAGAAGAACATTATACATAGAGATGGATATACTGTGGTAAAAATCAAATGTAATAGACTTCTCTACTAGCAACAATGCAATGATCCTGGATAACTACGAGGGACCTATGAGAAAGAATGCTATCCACATTCATAGGAAGAACTGTGGAAGTAGAAACACAGAAGATAAACAACTGCCTGATCACATGGGTGAATGGGGATATAATTAGGAATATTGACTCAAAATGAGCACCCTAGCACAAATATCAATAATATGGAAATAGATTTTGAACAATGACACATGTAAAACCCAGTGGAATTCTGCATGGGCTATGGGACGGGGTAGGAGTAGGGGAGGGATAGAACATGAATCCTAAAACCATGGGAAAATATTCCTAATGAATTAATTAATTAAAAATATTTTAAATTTAAAAAATCATTGGAAAATGAGGGGATGTCCATCGATGGAGGAATGACTGAATAAATTGTGGCATATGCTGGTGATGGAATATTATTGTGCTGAAAGGAATAATGAACTGGAGGAATTCCATGTGAACTGGAAAGACCTCCTGGAATTGATGCAAATCAAAAGGAGTAGAACCAGGAGAATATTGTACGCAGAGACTGATACATTATATGGCACAATCAGGTATAATAGACTTTTCTCCTAGCAGCAATGTAGTGAGCAGGACAATCCAGAGGAACTTCTGAGAAAAAATGCCGTACACATCTAGAGAAAGAACTCTGGGAACATAAACACAGAAGAAAATCATATGCTCTATCACGTAGTTCGATATGGATATGATTAGGGTTTTGGTGTTAAAAGATCACTCTACTGCAAATATGAATAACATGGAAATGGGTTTTGAAAACTGATACATGTATAGCCCAGTGGAACTGCTTGTCAGCTTTGGGATGGTGGAGGAAAGAGTAGGGGGGGATGGAGAAGATCATGAATCAAGTTGGTAATCGGCTGAAGATTCTTCTCCCCCTCACAGACCCTAGTCAGACCTGGCTGTGGTCTAGACCAAAGGAAAGGACTGGATAGTGATAATCTTCTTGACAGCTGTGTTGTTGTTATCTCTCAGCCTTGCTTAGTAATAGGTGAATGAACTTCTTGAGGCAATAAGGTATAGATGCTGGATATTGTCATATTCAAACTCTGGGAGCTGAGAGTCTCACCTTGATTGACAGGTGAAGACAGTTGGAGACATCTGAATGTTCCCAGATGCTGTGAGGACAAGAGGAAAAGGCAGTTGGCCAGAGGGTATAAATACCCTGACAGCCATCTGACAGGGACCCTTGGCTTTTGCTTTTAGAGTCCTGGCCTGAAACCCTTGATTTGAAACATTAATCTGATCTTGGACATTGATTGACCTGTGGATCTGAACCCCTGGTTCTCTCTGAATCCCCCTAGATATTTAGGCATCTGAACCATCACTAGATATTTAGATATCCCGGGCCCGGGTGGGAACCAGGAAGTAGGAAGGAGAAGAAGCAGAGGGAAGTAAGGGAGGTATTTCCTGACGGCTGTAGAACTGACATAACAACTGGCATTATGAAGCTGAGAGGGATCATCAATATCTGTATCAACCAAACAGATTGCTTTCTCTATTGTGGCTGTGGCCAAGCTGAGCCAGAGGAGGTGAAGAACAAGAGTTCCAGCATTACTGAAATAGCCTATAGCCCTGAGGGATTAGTGTCATAGCCTTTAGTGACAGGGTATCCTATCCCAATCTGTTCCTGTTTATTCCTTTCCCTTATTAACATCATAGATAAAGATTATTAAATATCTTCCTTGAGTAGTTATTACATCACAACTCTTGGAAAGCAGCAATGCAGTCAGATGATCATTATCCAAGACTAATAGAGCCCAATACTAATAATCAATCCAACCCCAGGTGAGACCTGAAAGGGTTACCCATCCACTGACCTTTAGGGATCATGCCTGGGCACTGTTATTAAGAAGGGCAGTTATTATAATATCCAGCTGAGTGACAGGACTCGGGTGTCCCTGCACCAGCCATCAAGAGAATCCAAAGCACAGCTTCCCAGATTAATATAATAACTAGAACAGTATAAATATACCCCCTTCTTTTTATAACAATATGCAGGTCTATAGGTCTACCCACCCTTCGCCACCCTTTACCCTCCAGAAATCCCTTCTCAAGACCGAGCCACTGAGTGGCCTAGCCCCTGGGCTTTTATAGAGGTTGTCTCAATGGTCTTTTTCCCTTGGCTCATGCCATCTGGGTAAATTCCAAGTTCTATAACCAACGATCTGTCACTCAAGCTGTTCTCAATCTTTTTTCAAGAATTTACCTATTACAACTATTACGTTTAATTTTTGGGATTTCCAATTTGAAATTTATTGGAGATTTTAAATTTGTTCATTTTCTCTTTTAAACAATTTTATACACAATTCATTGTTCTGTTCTTTCTCTATTTTATTGATATAAGCATTTAGAGATATGCATTTTCTTCTAATTATAGCTTTTGCTGTATCCCATATGTTTTGGTATATTGTCTTATTATTACCATTTTCTTTCATAAAATTATTTACTATTTCTATGACTTATTCTTTGACCTACTCATTTTTTTCCCAAACATTTATTAATATTCATTTTTAACATGGTTACATGATTCATGCTCCTCCTATCCCCTTCACCCCCCCGCACTCCCCCCACACATGGCCGTTGCACATTTCCACTATTTTTGTCATGTGTCCTTGATCAAGACCAATTTCCAAATTGTTGGTAGTTGCATTGGTGTGGTAGTTTCCAGTCCACACCCTCAATCATGTCCACCCCGACCCATGCGTTCAAGCAGTTGTTTTTCTTATATGTTTCCTCTCCTGCAGTCCTTCCTCTGAATGTGGGTAGCGTCTTTACCATAAATCCCTCAGAATTGTCCTGGGTCACTGTATTGCTGCTGGTACAGAGGTCCATTACATTCAATTTTACCATAGTGTATCAGTCTCTCTGTATAGAGTTCTTCTGGCTCTGCTCCTTTTGCTCTGCATCTGTTCCTGGAGGTCTCTCCAGTTCACCTGGAACTCCTCCAGTTTATTATTCCTTTTAGCACAATAGTATTCCATCACCTGCATATACCACAGTTTGTTCAGCCATTCCCCAATTGAAGGACATACCCTCCTTTTCCAATTTGTTGCCACCACAAAAAGCGCAGCTAT
>NW_025380334.1:0-6583 GCF_016433145.1 Gracilinanus agilis | reverse complement strand
AACTCTTCCATAGCTTGTGAGGAGTTTTCCTTATTTGAGGAGGGTCCGGATGCTTGTTTGTTCTCCTCCTCTGTTTGCTGGGTTGTCTGGATTTTCTCTGTATAAAAGTTGTCGAGTGTTAAGGGCTTCTTTTTCTTGTTGTTATTCTTTCTCTTCTGACTTTCCTGAGGTTGGGTAGCCATCATTAGCCCAGCAGCTTCTCAGGTTTATCCTCACGCTCAGTGTCTGTCCGCGGTCTATTGGTACCTGAGGTCTGAGATCTGGTTTTTTCCAAGGTCAAGCCCCCTGGTGGACCCCCTTGCTTGATCCTCTGCAGGAGATTCCTTTACAAGTCTCAGGGCGCTGCTTCCACAGTCGTATACCCGTCCCCGCTGGTTCCCCACTCAGGTTTTCAGAGCTTTAGTTCCTGGCTGTGTCTGCCTCCACCCACGCCTCCGCCAGTGCCTGTGCGCTCTGCGCCCAGCGTACACTCTCTGCCCTCGTGCTCAATAAGCTCTGGCTTATTGGGGTCCTAAATCTTGCTGCTCTCAGGAACAGGCCCCGGAGCTGCCAATGACTCGATGGGTGCCCCAAACTTGCTCTATTTCTTTTTAGCTGGCTTCAGAGCTATAGATTTTGTGTGTGGAGGGGGTGGGGGTGGGGCGGTTGCTCAGCCCGCGATTTAGTGAGAGTCCTTTATAGCCTGGAAATGTCTCGATTCCACGTACCTTCCACGCTGTGCCCTGTTGTGGGGTTCCTCCGTTTGTCTGGCCTTGTTTTTATGTCCCCTTGAGGAGTTTTGTGTGTTTCGGTCAGGAGAGGTTAAGATCTGCTTCTTACTCTGCCGCCATCTTAACCCGGAAGACCCAAAGTCCAAAAAGAGATAATTTTAAGAAATGCTGGGCTATCTGAAAGCCATGATGTAAAAAAGAGCATAGGCATCATATTTCAAGAAATTATCATAGAAAACTATCAAAATATTCTAGAAGCAAATGATAAATAGAAATTGAAAAAAATCCACCTATCACCTCCTGAGAGAATCTGAAATCAATCAAGGAATATTATAGCCAAATTCCAGCAGAAGATTTAACAGCTAAAGTTAAAGGAGTAAAAGGCATAGAATATGATATTCCAGAAAGCAAAAAAGCTAGGATTACAACTGAGAATAATCTACTCAGCAAAGCTGTCATTTTTTCTTTAGGAGAAAAAAAATTTTTCAATAAAATAGAGAATTTTCAAACATTCCTGATGAAAATACCCGAGTTGAATAGAAAATTCAACTTTCAAATTCAAGGCTTAATAAAAGCATAAAAAATGTAAATGTAAGAGAGAAATAAATGATGCAATAAGGTTAAATTGTTTACGTTTCTATATGAGAAGGTAATTTCTAAGAACTTCATCATTATTAGGGCAGTTAGAAGGAGTACACATAGATAGATGAGTATGAATTGGTTATTTTGGGTCAATCTCAAATTAAGGTTTGAGGAAAAAAGGATGTACTCAGAGAAAAGGGAAGAGAGAGAGAGAAATGGGATAAATTATCTCACATAAGAAGAGCTTTTACAGTGGAAGGGAAAATGGAGGGCAATCCTTGAACTTCACTCTCATCTGGATTTTTTAAAAAAGGGAATAACATAACCACTTATTTGGGTATAGAAAGCTATCTTACCAAAGAGGGAATTAGGAGGGAAAGAGGATAAGAGAAATGGAGGTGTTAAAAGGGAAGTTGGATTAAGGGAGACAGTGGTCAGAAGTAAAACAGGATTTTGAGAAAGGATAAGGTAAAAAAAAGGACAGTGATGGAGGGAACAAATAATCATAATTGTGCATGTAAATGAGATGAACTCACCCATAAGATGGAAACACCTAGTAGACTAGATTAGAAACCAGAATTCAACAATATGTTGTTTACAAGAAAAACCACTTGAAATAGAGACACACAATAAAAATAAGAGGCAAAAGAAAAAAATTCATTATGTTTCAGCTAAGGTAAAAATGGCAGGGGTAGCAATCATGATCTCAGACAAAGCAAAAGTAAAAATGAACCAAATTAAAATTAAAACTAAAACCAAATTAAAAATCAGGGGAAGTGTGTTTTGTTCAATGGGGCCATAGGCAAAAATGCACCAAATGGTCTAGTATCCAAATTTTCAAAGGCAAAGTTAAATGAGTTACAGAAAGAAATAGACACTAAAACTATACTAGTGGGGAATTTCAACATTCCTCTCTTAGAATATAATAAAAAAAGCAATTGGAAACTAAATAATCTGATCCTAAAATATGCTAGGTGGGTACAGTGGATAGAGCACTGGGCCTGCAGTGAGGAAGACTCCTTTTCCTGAGTTCAAATTTGGCCTCAGACACTTACTAGCTGTGTGACCATGGGCAAGTTGCTTAACCTTATTTATTTCAGTTCCATTATCTGTAAGATGAGATGGAGTAGGAATTGAAAAGTCACTACATCATCTTTGCCAAGAAAATCCCAAATGGAGTTGTAAAGAGTCAGACATGACTAAAAACAACTGAACAACAACAAACAATGAGTAGGCCAAAGGACAATTCATAGAAACAATCAATAATTTCATTAGAGAGAATGACAACAATGAGACAACATGTCAAAATTTATGGGATGCAGCTAAAGCAGCATTCAGGGAAAAATTTATATCTCGAAACACTGGCATAGAAAAATAGAGAAAGAAGAGATCTATGAATAAAATAAAATTCAAATTAAAAATTAAAAATTTTAATGCAATTAAAAATGTAATTAAAATAATGAATGTTTGAGGGGGGAATTATGAAACTGACTGTAAATTTAATAATTTTATTTAATCAGAAAGGGTTATGGGGAAAGGATGGGAAAAAAGAGAGAGAGAGAGACTACTTTTCTTGCTGCTCCATTTAGTTTGCTATTCTGTAGGAGCTATGTGGGGCCCCTAGCCATGCTTACTCAGAAATGGAGATAGCACCAAATACAGAAGAGAAGAGAGTGAAATCCACTCTTGCCTTAGTTCATCTAACTTTTTCCTTTGTCCACTGACTCTCATATATCATACCTCAGGAGTATGATCAACTGTGGCCTTTTCATTTTGCTTGGCCCACCTAGGGCGCATTTCAGCCCACTCCCTGTCTTGTGATCTCTTAACTCCTTTTTCTATTGCTGCCTTTTTCTGGCTGACTACAGGGGGCACCAAAGCTTTCATTCTATCTTTGTGATCTAAATCCCCTCAATGATTTCCTTCACACAGGAGAAGAAGAGCAAAATTTTAAAATCATTTAAATACCAAATTGGAAATTCTGAAAAACTAAGAGAGAGATTTATTAGTAAATAATTTAAATAAATAAATTGTAAATAAATTGAACTAATAAATAAAACTAGGTATTTATTTTACGAAAAATAAAATAGACCATTGGTTAATTTAATTTAAAAAAGAAAGAAGAAAACCAGATTACCAGTATCAAAAACAAAAATGATGAATGTACCACCAATGAAGATGAAATTAAAGCAATTATTGGGAGTTATTTTACCTAATTATATTCTACTAAGTCTGAGAATCTAAGTGAAATGGATGAATATTTACAATTACATTAATTGCCCAGATTAACAGAAGAGGAAATAAAATGCTTAAACCAATCTTAGAAAAAAGAAATTGAACAAGGCATAAATGAATTTCTGAAGAAGAAATATTCCTTGGACCAGATGGACTCACAAGGGAATTCTACCCAAAACATATAAAGGAAAATTAATTCTAATACTTTATAACAGCAATAGTGAACCTTTTAGAGACGGAGTACTCAAACTGGAGCCCTCATGCTTCATGTGAACCCCCTCCTGCACTATAGGGAGCCATGCCTCTATATGATTTTTTGGGGTCCTGAGCGGCGTGGTGGCATAGGATGGTTAAGGCAGGAGAAAGAAAATGAGAACAACTAGACTAGTGGTTAGCCCATGCTGTTCTGAATTCTGCAGGCTTGGGAGTTTATTATATACTGATTTCAAGCAAAGAACACAAAAAGAGTCACCATTGTAAGGGGGTAATAAATCACACATAATCCATTGAAGTCTAAAGAATAAAGGTGCAAAGACAAATGGTCAAATTTTAACCACCAACTTAGTAGGGGATAATTCTGGGAGAGGAAATATCCCATGGAGATGCTCAACAGTCAAATCCTGCATTTGCCCAAATGAAGTCCAGACTAAAAGAGCCAGTTCTAATCTGAATAAGCAATCTTATCTAAGTAACATTTGTTAGGATTCAGGCTTCTCAATTATCAAGGAAAGGAATCATTAACTCAGTAGATGCTGGTCTGCCACTTCAAAGCTCTCCAACAAGAATTCTAAGAAAGGTGGGGATCAAAGACTGAGTCAAAAGAGGAGCCTCAGATTTTTATCTTAGATGGCCCATTCTGTCTGTCCTGACATGCAGTGCAGAAAAATCATACACACAGTTTTACTTGTCGATGATTTTGTAATGGGATCCAGATAAAATATCTGTTACAGACTCTGTAATGACTCTAAATGACTCCTAATAGCCTCTTGGAGGGATCAAGTTGATTTTGGATTAACCTATCTGCTGGTACCAGAGCTTTTTGGGGCTCAGGTGACCAGGACCAAACACAAAGACTGCCTCAGTCTGGATTGGTCACGTAGGGAATCCAGATAACAGGCCCTAAATTTGATCATATTTCTCCAATGGCATTTCTACATCCAACGGCTCTCCACACTGCACCTTAACCCAGATAGGGTAGGAAGGAAGTGCTCCCTTTGGACTCTTGGGCAAAAGGGCAGGTAATGTGAGAAATGTCCTCAGGTGTGGTGGAGAGGAGGAATGGAGCAGCCCCCTCTAGCACATTCCAGCACATCCTTAGATTTGCCAACACAGCTAAACAAACTATTTGGGAAAATAGACAAAGGAGTCCTACCAAATTCCTTTTATAATACAAATATGGTGCTAATACCTAAATCAAAAAAGCCAAAACAGAGAAAGAAAACTATAGACCAATTTCTCTAATGAATGTTAATGCAAAAATTGTAAATAAAACATGAGCAAGGAGATTATAGCAAAATGTTACAAAGATCATTTATGCCAGAAATGCAAGCCTGGTTAAATCTTAGGAAAATTATCAGCATAATTGAATATACCAGTTAATAAACAAAAATCATATGATTATCTCAATAGACAAAGAAAAAGCACCCATTCCTATTGGAAACACCAGAAAACATGCGAATAAATGGAACTTTTCTTAAAATGATTAGTAGTATCTATCTAAAACTATTTGAAAATATTATCTGTAATGAAAGTAAGCCAGAATCACCTTCTCAATAAGATCAGGAGTAAGCGAGGATGACGATTATCATCACTATTATTCACTATCATGCTAGAAATGCTAGCTATAGCGGTGATATAATAAAAAAAATCAAAAGAATTAGAATAAGAAATAAAGAAACAAAACTATCACCCTTTGCAGATGATATGATCATATTGTGAGAATTTAACACTAGCCTGGACCCCTTTTCCATCTCTTGGTATTGTAAGATTAGTCCTGAAATTTTTTTTTCCATTTTTTTAAACGTTTATTAATATTCATTTTTAACATATTTACATGCTTCATGCCCCTACTTTCCCCTTCACCCCCCGCTCTCCCCCCACCCATGGCCGACGCACATTTCCACTGGTTGTAACATGTGTCCTTGTTCAGGGCCTATTTCCAAATTGTTGTTAGTTGCATTGGTCTGGTAGTTTCGAATCTACATTCCCAATCATGTCCGCATCAACCCATGCGTTCCAGCAATTGTTTATCTTCTATGTTTCCTCTCCTGCAGTTCTTTCTCTGGATGTGGGTAGCGTTCTTTTCCATAAATCCCTCAGAGCTGTCTTGTGTCATTGCATTGCTGCTGGTATAGAAGTCCATTGCATTCGATTTTACCATAGTATATCAGTCTCTGTGTACAATGTTCTTCTGGCTCTGCTCCTTTCGCTTTGCATCAGTTCCTGGAGGTCTTTCCAATTCACATGGAATTCCTCCAGTTTATTATTCCTTTTAGCACAATAGTATTCCATCACCAGCATATACCACAATTTGTTCAGCCATTCCCCAATTGAAGGACATACCCTCCTTTTCCAGTTCTTTGTCACCACAAAAAACGTAGCTATAAATATTTTCATACAAGTCTGTTTATCTATGATCTCTTTGAGGTACAAACCCAACAATGGTATGGCTGGATCAAAGGGCAGGCATTCTTTTATAGCCCTTTGAGCATAGTTCCATATTGCCAGCCAGAATGGTTGTATCATTTCACAACTCCACCAGCAATGCATTAATGTTCCAATTTTGCTACATCCCCTCCAGCATTCATTACTCTCCCCTTCTTTCATTTCAGCCAATCTGCTAGGTGTGAGGTGATACCTCAGAGTTGTTTTGATTGCATTTCTCTAATTATTAGAGATTTAGAACACTTACTCATGTGCTTATTGATACTTTTGATTTCTTTACCTGAAAATTGCCTATTCATATCTCTTGCCCATTTTTCAAATGGGGAATGGCTTGATTTTTTATACAATTGCTTTAACTCCTTGTATATTTGAGTAATTAGACCCCTGTCAGA
>NW_025380333.1:0-9992 GCF_016433145.1 Gracilinanus agilis | reverse complement strand
ATATATAATATGTCTATGTTTATATAAATTATGTCTTTTGGCCAATGTGCAAATATTATTTTAGGTTTCCTACATTATCCAGTCAGCACTGGGAAACAAACAGAATGTGTGATTTGTAGTCAGAAGCCTTGGGTTCAAATTCTGTCTCCAACATATCTTTGGGCAAGTCACTTCCCCTTTTAGTTGTAAGGTGAGCTTTTTCTGCCTACCTCCCAGAGTTATTGCAAGGCTTAAAGGAGACGCCATATATAAAGTGTTTGGCAAACCTTAAGAGCTGTAGAAATATCACCAATTAAATTTTTTTGTTCCCTTTATGGTGATATTATGGCTTGTAGAGTGATGGATGACCTGTCCACTCTTGAATGGAAGTAGCAGGCCAAAGGTAGGAACACTTTACTACTCTTATCAAGATATCTTTCCTATTGACCTCACTCTATAGTGTTCTCTATATATGTAGAACTATATATATATGTAAAACTGTATTTTATATATATATACACACACCATTATATAGCGAGCGCTATATATAATGGTAGACATGCTACCATTAGAAATGAATTCTTTGGGTCAAGGCTTTGAAGGCCTAAGTTAACTCTTAACTAAACTTGAGAGGGGGAACATATTTGTTTGTAATTAACATCTTGGCATAGATGAATTTTTCAGCCATCAGCTAGTGACCTCATTATCTGAATGTAGCTCCTTGCAATGTGAGAGGTACAACAGGTAGGATTTGGTGCTAGAAGGCTAGGAATGTGTGCAGAGCAAGGTGGGGCTTGTGTGTGTAAACCACATAGCCTCTCTGGACCTTATTTTATTATTATTTTTTAAAATTCTTGCCTTCCAGTTTTAGAATCATTACTATGTATTGGTTCTAAGGCAGAAGAGTGGTGAAGGCCAAGCAATGGGGGTTAAGTGACTTGCCCAGCGTCACACAGCTAGGAAGTGTCTAAGGCCAGATTTGAACCTAGGACCTCCATCTCTAGGCCTGGCTCTCAACCCACTGAGCTGCCCCCGGACCTCATTTTAGCCTGTACAATCTCCTGGGTTTGTTGTGAGGACCAAACGATCTAATAATTGACAAATGCTTTAGCAGTGGTTGGCACATAATAGATATTACATAAATTTTTGCTTTTAAATGTTATTTGAATGAAGAGAGAAGTAGCTATGATACTGTAGAAAGACCACTGGATTTGGAGTCATTAGATGTTTCAATACCAGTCTATGTAGGGGCAGCTGGGTAGCTCAGTGGATTGAGAGCCAGGCCTAGAGACGGGAGGTCCTGGGTTCAAATCTGACCTCAGACACTTCTCAGCTGTGTGACCCTGGTCAAGTCACTTGACCCCCATGGCCTAGCCCTTACCACTCTTCTGCCTTGGAGCCAATACACAGTATTCCAAGATGGAAGGTGAGGGTTTAAAAAAAACAAAAACAAACAGCCTATGTGACCTTGAACAAGTCACTTTCCCTGTCTGGGCCTCAGGTTATACATATGTAAAATGAGGAGGTTGGATTAGATCAGTGTGTCAAACTTAAATAAGAATGGGGCCATTAATTCATATATATATAAGGATCCCTGCTAGTTTTAAAATGCTGTGCTGCTATGTTATATTGAATTTTTATTTATGTTGTTAAATATTTCCCATTTTAATCTGGTTCAGACTGTACTTGGTATAGTTGGACCAGATACCTTTTGAAATCCATTCTGGCTCCAGATCTATGATCCTGACCTTCCTGGAGTATGTGTCCTCAACTACAAGTGAGGTAGTAGATGAGATGACCTTTGGTGTCCCTTCCAGCAGTTGTAGTTCTAGCATAACATTCAGCATAACAATATATAACCTTATGTTGCATTGCAAATCTTAAAGTATTATAGAAATGTAATCTTAATGCCTCAGACAGCTCTCTAAGAGAAAGTTACAGAAGAACTGATATCCCACATCAGTGGAGGGAGTTTTCATACAGGAATTTCCCTATACTAATGAAATCACACGTCCAGACCAAAAAAGGGAAAAAAACAACATCACTTAAAAATCAGCTTGAAGGGAGAGGAAATGTTTTCAAGGAATCCATATTATTGGTCAGAAACCACTGATGCATGTAATTACTGGTTTCTTTTCTTTTTTCTTTTTTTTTTAGGCAATGGGGGTCAATTGACTTGCCCAGGGTCACACAGCTGGGAAGTATCTGAGGTCAGATTTGAACCCAGGACCTCCCGTCTCTAGGCCTGGCTCTCAAACCACTGAGCTACCCAGCTGCCCCCTAATTACTGGTTTCTTGAAGTGAGTAACACAAACAACACTGGGTCTCATCTGTTATCCTGAAGATGCAGCTGAAAAAGAAATGAGTGGGAAATGTAGCCTGCCAAGAAGCTGTCTTAGAATGGCCCTTGGAAATTCTGAGCTGCAATAGAAACCAGCAGGCATTGTCTGGAAATCTTTTCTGATTTCATTTCTCTACTGTACGTACAAAATGTCTTTCCAGTGTTAGTAACTTAAGTCAGATTGAGCAAATGTTGTATCCAAGTCAAAAAGATACATTCTCACCATAATTCAAAATACTGAAGACCCAGCTAAATAAAAATATATTATCATCCCTCTGTTGTGAAAGGCAGATTTCACTGAGCTGACTGACTTTTACATCCTACTTTCTAAAGATTAAGGTTAATTAAAGAGAATGTGAAAAGGTTTTCAAGGAAACATTCCTTGATGTGTAGAGTTGGGAGATTATTAAAAAACAAAACAAAACTACAAACAAAACAAACCCAGAATTTTGTACACTTTATTAAAAGGTCAAAAAATAAACCACGATATAGAAGTAACATATTAAAATGGGTTTTGTTATGCACATTTGCACAGACAAGCACTATAGCGATATAATTCTGCAGAAAAAAAAAGTCCAAGCATCCATTCTGTTGATAGCAGTTGAGGGAACATTATTGGAACAGTTAACGCCTCATTGTCTGCTGACCACTGCTGTGATTCATTACAGTTCCAAAGGGCTAACAACATCTTTACCTAGAACTAATCAATTCTTAGTTGTTTTATTCCTGCCTAATGTTCCTTTTACTTTATGCTTAACCAGAAGTGTCTATGGCAAATAAGCGCGTACTTTACACAGTATAGCTACTATAGATAACAAGCTCTTCAGTTAGCATTTAAAGCCAGTCAGTTTTGGAGCACACATTGTCTTCTTGTGATTTCAGCAACTGCTTCGGCATGGTTAGGTGACAACGTCAATTTGAGAAGCGGCAATCATTATCAAGTGACAGCAAATGGGTGGTTCATGTTTCATGATTTCGAGAACAAGCAAACAATTAACCACAGCCAAAAAAAGAGAAAAAAACCAAACCCAAACAACAAGCAAACCCCCCTCCCGCCCCAAACCCCAAAAAACCACAACCACCACAAAAGAGAATCAAATCTGAACCAGAGAAATCCCACAATCCAATAGAATGATGGTCTTATCATCCCCTCATCTGCTAGGACACAAGATTCATGGTAACAAAATCAGTTGGCTTCCAATACTATCAGACATCTGTGTACAGTAATAAAGAACTGGGACCTTGTAATCCTGTCAGGCAATTCCTTCTGTCATGTGTTTAGAGAGAAAAACATTTACAAAAAGTTGGCTTTTAAAAAAAATTGGTGTGTTACTTTTTGTCTTGTTACAAAGGCTTGTATTTCTGATGAAAGAGTACATGACATAGCAGATCAGAATAAAGATTTTTAGCAGTGTTTCTTGAATGGAAAAAAAAAAAGATTTTACAGTCATGATTCATTTACAAGTACAAAGGTATTTTTGAAATCGCCAACATCACGAGAAGGAAGGAAAGTATAAACCAAGAGTCCTGTGCTCTTTAACACACATTAAGCCACTATGAAACCATGATTAGGGCATTGCATGGACTAACCAGAGAGTGGAGACGGAGAGAGGACACATTTTTGACTGAATTCTAGAGTCTGAAAAAAAGAGATTTTTCATCTCTGTGTGAGCCAATGAGAATTAGAATATCCTCTAGCAGCCTAAAACCCCAGGCCAATTTCAGAAGATTTCCCCAGAGGATGAAATAAAACCAAATGGTCAAATCAGAAGTTTTTAAGATGAGGGCGGAGGACAGTGTTTCAGGGGAAAAAAAACCAAACAAATGCAGTAAGTGGAGATGCAGTTAAATGTAGTTCTCAGATCTGAAGAGTATCTTTTTGTCTGGGGAGAGAAGGTATTATGGAGTTATTTTTGGGAGGGATAGAAGAGAAAGTGGATTTCAAATGGAATTATGTGAAGTGAGTTGATGTTTGCATGAAATGGGTTGGATTAGAATTAGCATGGGTTGAACTGAGTTGGAAATTAGCATGACTTAGGTTAAATTGAAGTTAGCTTGGACTGGATTTAACTGTAGATAGTATGGACTATATTGTACTGAATTGCAATGGCATAAGCATGGGTTAGGTTGAATAGCATGAATTGAACTGGACTGGAGTTAGCTTGGATTGGAATGAAAGTCAGCATGGCTCAAAGTCACAAAGCAACTATTCTTCATTACTTAAGGGAGCTAAACCATTCGTGTAATCTGTTGAAAACTATCTATTTTCCCTTAAACCATGGGCTGTGATCAAAAGGTATGGGTAATGTGAATGAAAACAGAGTTCAAAATCTCCACAGGTAAGACTAAATAAAGGGGCCCGAAGGCATTCAGTTTAAACAGTTTATGGACTTAACTAGAGGTCACTTTCAGGGCCTCTGTCATCAAGCTGGTCATCTTACTTATCTATCTTGCTTTCCCCCTAGAATTATAGCCACAATGTTAATATAGCCCCAAAGGTCTTCTGCCTATGGCCAATGACCTGATTTTTTTTTTTTTATGATTAAGTTCAATCCTGGTATTATGAGCTATTCCTTCTAGTTGAAACAATGAAAGGATTCTTTACCACAATTTGAGGTGAAAGCCCATTTCTGGATATTAAATGTTTGGAAAGTAATGATAACCCGGGGAAGCAGAGGAAGTTTGAGTTTCTTAACTTAAGAGGGACTAGATATTAACTTCCTTGGTTTGAGATGTGGCTGACTCTAATGATTATGGTAGAGAGGTGTTAACAGTAAAAAAATAATAATGAAGAATGCAACATTTCTAGCCAATTGGACCTGATTTTTTGTTATGTTTTGACAATCATTCCTGGGATGGGTTGTTTATAGGCTGTGGCTTCTTTTTCAGGCTCTATGGTGATCTGATACTAGTAGGGATGCATAGTAACACTGCCAAAGCAATTGTAAGGCACACCAGCTCTAGATGCCCATCTCAAGATGACTTCTCCAAGCCCAGGGCAGGAGCTATATACTTTGAAGATGGAAGAAAATCAAGGTCATCAGTGGGGGCACTGCACATTAACACTCCATCCCCATATCCAATCCTCAGCTTAGCTTCCCAGACAGAGGTGCTTCCTGTAGTTGATGTGGTAGCCAGAAGAGGCTTTTGGAACCTAACTCAGTCTTTATAACATCTAAGCCTAGCTAACCTGCCATCTATGCCCATGGCCATTCCTCTTCTGTCCTGCTAGGTCTAATATAGCATGTACAATGAAGGCTGCTCAGATCCAAGCTGGGATCATGCAAGCAGAGCTATGTAAGAGCTGAAGGGAAGTTGTAGCTGGAGAAGTGGTGCCAGTACAAAACCATTCTCCTCGCCAGTAGGGTCGAATAGCCTCTTAAAGAGTCCTTCAGTTCTCTCATCTGTATTTCCCAGTTGTGTTGCATGTTGCCAGGCACTAAAGTTGGGAGTTGGTGTGTATCGCTAAATGATTTCATTTCCAATTAGGCAACATACAAGATTTCCTACCTGAAGCTTTTCCTGATATCCTCGGTTGTCAGTCCTTCCCTCCCTCAATCACTTTCTATTAATTTTGTATCTAATTTGTATAGACTTTATCTGTGTACAAGTTGTCTCCCTGCCTAAGGAGAATATAAGTTCCTTGAGAGCTGGGTGGTTCCATTTTTGATTTGTATCTTTAACACTAAGTACAGTGCCTGGCATGCAGTGGGTGATAAAGAAATGCTTCTTGAACCAAACTGTGAATTGAATACGTGATGGCCATCTATGACAGGAGCATGGGGACTGGAGCTGATCCTAATGGGGTCTGTGTGTCTCCTAATCTAGAGTGTTCTCCACAGTTAATGATAGCTTCCAAGGGAAAGGAAAAAAAGCATGATTCAGAAACTTATCAGTATCTACATAGTCCACGATTCCAAAGTAGGTTGACATATGAATGCAATTAAAATCTTGGTTAATGATTTTGCTAACAGACTAAGAACTGTTCTCCATCTTCGGTGCTGCAAGTTGAAGTTGACCTGTGAACAATCTGCTGTGTGTGTGGTACGCTATGGCAAATGAGAAAGCAGTCAAGTAGCAAAGCAAAAATGGCATGCTTTCTGATTAAGGGTTAGAGCAAAAAATGTCCTTCTTTTCAAAGCCTTAGTAATAGCTATCTCTTTTACAAACTTTTTCTGTGTTATTACAGACTTTTTATATTCAAAATAAGCTCCAAGGATTTCTTTCGTGGACTATGTACACAAGTGCAAAAAAGGTGTGTCTCACACATTCGTTCTCACACTAACTGAATCAGTTTAACTGCAGCATATTGGTAGCTTCAACACTGTTAAGGGGTCATTCCACAATATTGTTTTGTATATACAGCTTTGCAAATATAAATTAACATTAAAAAAATTCATATGTTTAATTCGTTAAGCCCTGATTTTTGCATCTAATATACTCATGAAAGTAAGAACGGAATCCCAGACAACATAAAATTGGCAAGCAGAGCTAAAGAAATGAAACCAGACTGTTGTGACTTGACACACAGCGGAGAGAAGAGAGAGATGTGAAATGATGCAGAGACTGGCGGGCGGGCGGATGGACTGAGGCGATGGTGTAAATAAAAGGCAGCAGGGTGGGTTGTGTCTGGAGAGTGAAAATACTGTGGAATAACCCTTTCCACACAACAATCTCTACAAGCTATAAAACCTGACTCTAAAGCCATATGTTGTAAACTTCTGGACTGAAAAGGTGACAGTGGAGTCACCCAGTCAGCTTTCACATGGGACTTTGGGATTTTTCATATATTCAATTTTATCTTTCTCTGACAGTATGGAAGGGCACCTTGGACAAACTCATACTGTTTTACTTCATTTTAAATTTACATGTGAAAAGCCTTACACATAATGTCTACGAAGGTAGCCATGTTGTAGTTTTGTTGTCATAGCAAGAAGAACTTAAGAGAACTAGTTAAGAATGAATCCATCATTGTAGGAGTTGTGTACAAAGCTAATTTTGTTCTGAACCTGTAAACCAGACAGAGTCCTTATAAGTGATAAGGGTTCCTGGCTTAGGACAGAACTAAATGGATTAAGTTTGTGGAGTAACATCTTAACCTTGCCCTAATTCTCCTTCAAAATTAAATTCATTCATTGGCTAAAGAGCTTAAGAAGAAAAAAGTCAGGAATATATTAAAAGCTAGCAGAAAATAAAATAAAATTAATTGCATGATTATGTACTATGAACTAAGAAGCCTAGAAACATTTTGTACCTATATTTACATTTGGATTAGGTTGTTGACTATATCTCATAGAAAGTTATTACAGTCTTTAACATACAGTATATTCTAAGGCCTTCAACAGGCATATGGTAAAATCAGGTCACTGTCATACATAAATCCGTTCAATGATTTTCCTTATCAATTTTTTTTCTTTAATCTGTTTTCAATGCATGTGAAATGCCAAGACATAAAGGGGGAAAACAAGGATTCTAGCTTCTCAATCATTCTGTGTATGATGATGTATTGAATTTGACACTACACTCTGTGACTGCCTCTGAACGGATCCAAGCAGTCCCAACTGAACTCTTGGTGCTCCCAAGGGGCACATGGGACCCTTTTCCTTTATTTGATAAAATGTAATATGAAACAGTGCCTAATTAAAAGAGCATTATGTTAATTGGCTGAGAATGGCTTCAAATCATAAAGATTTATTCTATTCTGCTTCTGTTGATGGCAGGAGGGGGAAGGGGGAAGGGCACTTCAGGAAGAAGCCTGGCTCTTCCCCAGACCCCACCAAGTGGTGAGCTGATAAGCCTAGGCTGTGGCCATTGGGAAGCCACAGTCCATACAGAGCAAGATGACACTCAGGGTGAGATCCAAGTGTTTGAGCATGATCTGAAATGGATGGAGTGTGTGTGTGGGGAAGAAATGAGATGATTTACCACATAGTCATCAGTGACAGTGTTGAAAACCTTGTCAAGAAATGGGAAATTAAGTGTCACTGCTGATTGCAGAATTGTGTGCCAATTGCAAAAGGAAATTCTGTATGTGAGTGTAAGAATTATCACTGTTTTCAGCATTTATTTTCCTTCAGTCCCTCTTCTTAAAGTATTTGGTCTGTTCTGGTTCTATGGCAGTATCTTGAATTGAAATTACTAACAACCTTGCAAACATTCAGTATCAGTTTTCTTTTTCCCCTCTGTATGACCTGTTTTACCGAAGTTTCACTGTTCTTGCATATTTTTGCATAAGGCTGAGAAAAGTGGGTCAAAAGTAACTTTGGATAAATAAAAATGTAGGTGCATGAAAAGTGGGAAGCTTATAAAATGTCACTAAAATTATAGTGCTTTAAATTGTACATACAACTCTTGTCAAATAAAGGATGAAATCTAAATCTTATACTTGCTTAGAGTCACTGATCAGCTTGGTGACTTTGTAATAGGCTTTGTATTTGTTTAGGAAATTTAGAGTCAGACGACTTGTTTTGCTTTTCTTCTCAAACAAAGAAAATTCCAGTAAAAAAAAAAATTGCACAAGCGAGTTTCAATGGCAGGTTAGGTTTGTTTTGCTTTTTGCCAAGGTTTGTTTGGAATTTGGTGAATACTTCAAGCCTTCTTCCCTTGCATTTGCTCACAAATTAGCATGGGATTTGCTGGCAATTGGGGGAGGGGGAAAGAAAAAAAAAACCTGTCATGGCGCGCAATAAGATTAACCTACCCTGGACATCCCTTACTGAACGTCTTTGCTAAAATCCTTTTCTATCTCTTCTTCTTCAGTGCTTTAAATGTAACATGAAAACAGCTGCAGTCTAGGTTTACATTCTATGCACATCAATGCCAGCTGTTGAACTTAAAGAAAATTGGAGGCTTAACGTTAAAGGGACAAGATACACAAAACTTCATTGAGCACAGACAGAATTCCAACCTCCTTTAGCGAAAAAAGCCATGGTCATTTGCAATACATCCTTTTCTGGCTGAATGTGATCAGGTTTGCTTTTGATTGAGGCACTGGCACGCAGGTTGTGCAAAACCCATTTTGAAACACAAAGAATCACTTACAGGAAATACACATCACTTTTTTTCCCACTAACAATGTTAAGACCACGGGAAACAGAAATTCAGTGGTTAAAAGATGCCTGTTAGATCACAAATCCCAGGCAATACCATTCTGAGATATTAGGCTACCTGATGCCAGTGAAAAAATCAAATGAGAAATGAACTGGCATTCTGGTTTGTAGCCTACTCCTTGGGCTAGCGATTAGGACCTATAAGGATTTTTGCTCATCACTGGCCTAATCCTACACTTTTGGGATCCTCACCCAATGACAAAAGAAATGCTCCCCTTTAGGAGCATTTGGAGGGGGGATCACATCTCTAGAAGATTGTTGTTTCTCTGAGGCATGAAAGAAAGATGGGATCTAGGCCCAGCTCCACAACTAACAGGGGTGAGTCATTGTCCCCTCTTGAAGCCTCAGTATCTTCATCAGTAAAAGGGAGGGAGGAGGGGTGCCCAGCTAGATGCTTCCTAAAAGCCCCTTCCATCGCTCACATTTGTAGGATTCAAACACTACCCCTAGCACTCCCTTTCTCAGTCTCCTGCTGTTCCCCCAGGGGTCAGCAAGTCACAAGATACACACACACACACACACACACACACACACACATATATATATATATATATATATACATT
>NW_025380332.1:0-7371 GCF_016433145.1 Gracilinanus agilis | reverse complement strand
ATATTATACAAAGGAGATGAATAATATAAAGGGAAAAGGAAGATCTTTTATTTTTCTGAAAGTCTGTACCCTCATTTTTCCATTTGAGTATAAGATATAGTAATAATGATCTTGGCTTAGAGAAACTAAACTAAAAACTACTGAAAATGCCAATCCAATCAGAAATATAACTTTGTAAAGTGGCATGTATTTAAAAAAAAAAAAAGGACTGTACTTAAGAGAATAAATTTACTAAAAGCAAAAAGGTATGTGACTAAACACTGCTAGCAAGTAGAACTGTTTTGTGGCTGACAAAAAAATTATTATTTTTAATAAAATAATAAAATACTATTAAAAGTATCTTTTTTCTAAAATCAAAATAGCAGAGTAGAGACAAGAAATCACCTGAACTCTCCCAAATTCCTCTGTAGACAATTTAAAAATAACACCTCAAATTGAATTCTGGAGTAGCAGAACCAATAAAAGCACAGAGTGAAACAACTTTCTAACTCAAGACACAAAGGAGGTGAGCAATAAAGGTCTTGTTGGAAAAACTCTCTTAACAAAAAATCAAATAAGAGAAACTGAGGCTCTAAACCAAAAATGAAGATAGGTTTAAAAATTGTAAGAGAGCTGATCCCACAATAAAGTCAAACTTCTGGTCAAGACCAAAGGACCCAGAGCACTGTGAGAGACCTTCTTTTATCCCCAAGGAATATGTGTAAATAGAATTAGCTCTAGTCCATTCATAGTAAAAACTCTACTTAACCTAGGCGTAAAAATGACATCATCCTCACCTCCCTTACAGGGGAGGGGAGATGAGTTACCCACATGTGACAATAAGTAACAAATCAAGAACAAGGGATTGCCCTTTGGGCAGTCCAAATCAGTGTAGAGACTGCCATTTGTCCACTTGAATTAGAGGTGGACCCACAGGAAGTGAAGAGAGACACTATCTCTTCAAGTATGTTGGTTACTTCCTGTTGGGGCAGTTCCCGCTTTGAACTTGGTACTGAAGCATCTCCGCTGAGACCTCAGGCTGCTTCCACTCTGAATTGTCATGTGGGTAAGTTAGGCTGACTTCCTTGGCCTAACTTGGCATTTTCCAAAGTCTACCTTAACTAGACTTTTACCTCTCTGATTGCTAAGGCCTTGTGGCCTATACTTTAGTTTGATTAGCCTTTTAATCCTCTCTCCGTCCAGGCCTCTGCAGGCCTGGACTAGCCTCTCCCTCTATTTCCCTATCTTTTACTTTCCTAATTGTAAATAAACTACCTTAAGCCGATGCTGACTTGGGTCTGATTTAATTACAGAATCAACCTGAATTGTTGATTCCTGGAGGTCACACTTTAATTATATATCTATAAAATACCTTAACTCTTACAAATATCACAACTTTTATACCACTTCTAAAATAATCCAAGACAATAGTTATGCCCAACTAAAAACAAAGGCACGCAGAAGCAATGTTCATTGGTTAGGGCAACTAGAAATACTTCTTATTGGTAGAAGAAGTCACTTAATAATGTAAAGATTAAAATTAATATCCAATATTCTAAGTATTATATTTAAGAAGACTTATTAATAATAACTAACATAAAAGCAAGAGTAAAAAGCCACCTTTCTCAGCCTAGTCATAAAAGAAGAGAGCAATAGGGAGGAGTTACAGAGCACAGAGCTTATGGCTTATAAACAATCAGTGACCACGGAATGTGGTAGAGAGATTAAAAGGAATTCTGAGAAATACTGAAGGACTTCTGAGGGATGAAGTTCAGGGTACAAAATTCTAATTAATACATTCCCCTCTGTGATTCTTTTGGGAGACCAATCTCCCCAAAGGGGTCATTTTAAACAGAACCAACTTATAAACTGCAATCATTTGTAGATAAAAGGAAAGTAAAAGAGAAAAAGAACAAAACTAATGATTGCTAAATTGACAAAAAGCCAATTTGGGGGCAGTCCCCTTTGGCAGAAGAGTATACATTCAAAACAAATGCTTTCAGCCCCCCATTGTTCAATTTAGCACATCCCAAAGTTCATTCTGGATCTTCTAGTGCAGCATGGGGTCTCTGAAGGTATCTTCATGTCACCTTCTCCAAAAAGTTCACTTTCTGGATTCAGGGAGGTAGCAAGTTTCTTACCCTAAAATTGCTCAAATTCAAATCAAAGTTCACAACAATAACATAGTCCCCCCTGAGGAGAAAGTAACATAGGGATTACTCAGGGATGCATGGCTGAGTAATGAGGTTTATGAACCAATTTGTAAAAGAAATTCAAAATATCAAAAAATCCAAACAAAAGAGAAAAAATAACTTGTGGACAAAATATAAAATGTCAATGTCTTATGTCTAAAAAAGTTTGCCACACTATGAAAGACAGAAAAGGGACTAGATTACGGGAGCCAGGATGGCAGTCATAGTGAGGTGCTCATATAGAATGTGGCTCATGGAAGTCCGGCCTCTGACATATGTCAAAACAACCCCAACCTCGAACCCCAAACAAGTTCAAGTCCTCTTGTCTTGGCTCAAAATTACATCAATCCAACTGGGATTTGGTCTCTTTGACATTTGTGCTTTCTAGACACTATGCAGCTTAGCTTTCTGCTTCTTTGGCACTGTGTAATGACTCTTTTTGTTCCTTATTTCTTGGAATCAGACAGAATCATTAAGCAAAGTTCCATAATTTTTTAAACAATCAATGGCATTATTCTATATTCTAAAGCTATTTGGGTATTCAGTTATATGCTAAGCAAATGCACATTATTAAACATACCCTAGTATAAAATCAAATAACTTTTTTAATACTGGTAACGTGCTCCAAATATAAAAAAAATGAGAGAAAAATAAAATTTAAATATCGTATTGCAAATATAAGGAAGAAAATTAATTAAAAATGTTTTAAAAATCAAAAATATATAGCTTACAATCAGTAACATACTGTGCCAGCCAAGGAGAGATAGAATACAAAGGTTTCTCACCCAAAAATGACTTGGTCATGAACCACTGCCCACATGAGAAGATGGCGGCGACATGAAGAGACGGTACAGGGGGTGGCCACTAAAACTTGGCACCTCCTGAGGGAGAGGAGGACCTGAGGGAGACCCCACACCCTCACTCAGTGCTATTACACTGTAGCAATTACTCCTTCAGTTCCTTCAGAAACCTCAGGAAAAGCATATGATCTGTTGGATCTCTAATGATGGGGAATTCAAGTTTTTGCAAGCAAAGGAGGTGGCTCGACTCTGGAGAATCCTCAAGAACAAACCAAGCACGAATTATGACAAGTTAAACTGAGCTCTCAGATACTACTATGTAAAGAATATTATGAAAAAAGTGAATGCTCAGAAGTTTGTATACAAATCTTTCTCTTACAGAGATTTTGAACATGGATCCATTGGCTGTGGGAAGGACTGAGGGAGACTGTGAAACTTCAGGCTTCAATGAAGTCATCACCAATTCAAAAGATTTAGAGAATGGACGTAAAGAGACCTCAGCCATGTGCCAAGGTCTCTGGCCATAATAACTATATACACTTTGGCCTCTACTCTTCATTTACTCTCAAATCTTTGTACTCCTCCAATGTAAAACTTTTCAAGCCTATAAAAACTTAGAATCCAGCAGAGAAACTGGCACCAAAAAAAAAAAAAAAATCTCCCCAGGAGCCAACACCTTCAGTCATCAAATTTGTGACAACACTCTCCAAAAAGTCATCAATTGCACCTATTCCTTCTACCATTTCAGCTGGCTCAACTATTTCTATAGCTTCAGAAGAAACTCTCCAAGCCTTAGAGACTAGTTCAGTGATGGCAAACCTATGAGCCATGTTCGATGACACAAGGCTGCTGCATACAGAGAAGTATGGGGCCACATGCCGAGAATGAAACATTTTTTGTAGTGTAGTATAGACACTGTGCACTATAGATGACAATTCTACCTAAATTAATTTACCTATTTTATTAAATAATTATATATTACAATTATATATTTTTGTGCTTTAAACTACAAATATCGCAAAATTATATATTTTTTTTCTCGAAGTGACACACTACATGAGTTATGCATGGTTTTTTGGTGAATTTTGACACACCAAGCTCAGAAGGTTGCCCATCACTGCTCTAGTTCCTCAAAAGTTGGCTTCTCCAGAAACTCCATCTTCCATACAGAATATTACAATTTTTGCCACCATACCTCCTGTTTCTTCCTATCTCCCTCTTTGCAGGATCCTTCCAGATCACATTCATCACCCTTAAGACCTAATGCAGTAAACACTGACACAGACATTGACTCAGTGGCTTCTGTGAGCCTCTCAAAAGTATTCATTGGAGGTCAAAGACCAAGAGTCAGCAAAGCTAGAGAAAGAGAGCACAGATCATTCATCAAGGCACTGACTTTAGTGATCACAGGAAGTGATCGAAGCCCCCTGGGAATACTGAGTCTCTTCGTGGCAGCCATAATGTAAAGATTAAAATTAATATCCAATATTCTAAGTATTATATTTAAAAAGATTTATTAATAACACTGTGATTCCCAAATTGGGTGCTACTGCCCCCTGGTGGGTGCTGCAGCAATCCATGGGGGCAGAGATGACCACAGGTGCATTTATCTTTCCTATTAATTGCTATTAAAAATTTTTAAAAATTAATTTCCAGGGGGCCAAGCAATATTTTTTCTGGAAAGGGGGCAATAGTCCGAAAAAGTTTGGAAATCACTGAACTAACATAAAAGCAAGAGTAAAAAGCCTCTCATCCCGGTTGCAAAAGAAGAAAGTGAGAAGGAGTAGTTACAGAACTTATAAATAATACATGACCACACAACATGGTGGTGAGATTAAAAGGAATTCTAGGAAATACTGAAGGACTTCTTGGGGATGAAATTCAGGGTACAAAATTCTAATTAATACAATAGACAAAGGGAAATAGGGGAGCCCAAACCCTACTTTGTAAGCCTGATGATGCCAAGGATGATGTAAACAGGGCAAGGAGAATATGTCAGGCCTAAAGTGGGGCAAAAGCCTGATGATGTATGCTAGAGTGTATAGGGTGGACACAAGGGTGAAGGGGTGTCACCAGGCTTCTCACCAAGGCAAAAGTCTTTAAGCTAATGAAGGCCAAGTCACAAGTTCAAGATCATGATTGCTGAGGGTACATGATATAACAAATTTGAAGGTTAAGGCTGAAACTAAGGTCTATACTAAAGTACTTATTCACTTAATTCAAAACCTTGAATTTAGACTAAAATAACCAAAAACCTATTAATATTATCATTTATGATATCATTAGTTACCTATCTTAAAATCACAATTATGATTAACTCAAAACTATTGCTAACATTAAAATCTAATCCTCATATAAGGGGTAGGGGTTTTCACACTTACAGTCAGTTACAATAGGAGAGGGTCAGCCCCAGAATATGACACAATACCAGCAGAATCTTTTAGAGGAAGTTCTATCACTGGCAGAAGCAGTTTCAAAAGACAGTAAGAGGGCAGATAACTGGTCAGAAGAAAGATTACAAGGAATTCTTTGCTGGCCCTGGGCTCAAAACCCTGTTGTATTTCCCATACAGAGTTCTGTGTCACAGTCCCAGGGTGAAGAGGAGCACTAGTTCTTTAAATCACCACAGGGTAGGGACCCTGGTCATAATTTCTGGGTGGAGAAGAGAGCTTGTGATCACTCACAAGGGAGCAGGAACCCTGATCCCAGATCCACAACAAAAAAGGAGCATCAGCACTTGGGTCTATAGAAAAGCATAGGATCTGGCCAAAGTTCCAGAAGCAACAGAAACTCTAGCACTTGTGATGACAAGGAAACAAAGTTCCTTCATGGGTAGAAACCATAAAACATGTCAGGAGAGTAGTAACCACACTTTAGATCATACCACTTCGGAACCAATGAAAACATACAAATCTAGTTTTTTCTTTTTTAAACATTTATTAATATTCATTTTTTTAAACCCTTAACTTCTGTGTATTGATTTATAGGTGGAAGAGTGGTAAGGGTAGGCAATGGGGGTCAAGTGACTTGCCCAGGGTCACACAGCTGGGAAGTGTCTGAGGCCGGATTTGAACCTAGGACCTCCCGTCTCTAGGCCTGGCTCTCAATCCACTGAGCTCCCCAGCTGCCCCTTAATATTCATTTTTAACATGGTTACATGCTTCATGCCCCTACTTTCCCTTCACCTCCCGCTCTCCCCCCACCCATGGCCAACGCACATTTCCACTGGTTGTAACATGTGTCCTTGTTCAGGGCCTATTTCCAAATTGTTGTTAGTTGCATTGGTGTGGTCGTTTCAAGTCTATACATCCCCAATCATGTCCGCCTCAACCCATGCGTTCAAGCAATTGTTTATCTTCTGTTTCCTCTCCTGCAGTTCTTCCTCTGAATGTGGGTAGTATTCTTTACCATAAATCCCTCAGAGCTGTCTTGTGTCATTGCATTGCTGCTGGTAGAGAAGTCCATTGCATTCGATTTTACCACAGTATATCAGTCTCTGTGTACAATGTTCTTCTGGCTCTGCTCCTTTCGCTCTGCATCAGTTCCTGGAGGTCTTTACAATTCACATGGAATTCCTCCAGTTTATTATTCCTTTCAGCACAATAGTATTCCATCAACAGCATATACCACAATTTGTTCAGCCATTCCCCAATTGAAGGACATACCCTCCTTTTCCAGTTCTTTGCCACCACAAAAAGTGCAGCTATAAATATTTTCGTACAAGTCTGTTTATCTATGATCTCTTTGGGGTACAAACCCAATAATGGTTCCATATTGCTAGCCAGAATGGTTGTATCATTTCACAACTCCACTAGCAATGCATTAATGTCCCAATTTTGCCACATCCCCTCCAACATTCATTACTCTCCCCCTACATTCATTTTAGCCAATCTGCCAGGTGTGAGGTGATACCTCAGTGTTGTTTTGATTTGCATTTCTCTAATTATTAGAGATTTAGAGCACTTTCTCATGTGCTTATTGATACTTTTTATTTCTTTATCTGAAAATTGCCTATTCATGTCCCTTGCCCATTTATCAACTGGGGAATGGCTTGATTATTTTATACAATTGATTTAACTCCTTGTATATTTGAGTAATTAGACACCTGTCAGAGGTTTTTGTTATAAAGATTTTTTCCCAATTTGTTTTTTCCCTTCTGATTTTGACTACATTATTTTTGTTTGTACAAAAGCTTTTTAACTTAATATAATCAAAACCATTTAATTTACATTTTGTAATTTTCTCTAACTCTTGCTTGGTTTTAAAATCTTTCCTTTCCCAGAGATCTAACAGGCATACTATTTTGTGTTCACTTAACTTATTTATAGTTTCCCTCTTTATATTCAAGTCATTCACCCATTCTGAATTTATCTTGGTGTAGGGTGTGAGATGTTGATCTA
>NW_025380331.1:0-5492 GCF_016433145.1 Gracilinanus agilis | reverse complement strand
GTAGCTAATAAATGTTGTTTGAGTTAGAAAGCTAGATGGTTCAGTAGATAAAAGGCTAAACTTGGAAAAAGTACTCAAACTTTATCAGTACCTTTTACCCAGAGATGCCTTTGAATGGAGGATGGAGAACTTTCATTTAAAGAGAGAATCTAGGTAGACTATCCCTTCATTTACTACTGGCTGCACCCACCCCTTAGGACTTCCCCCTCATTTCCCTAGGAAACATATTAGGAACAACACAATCCTGCAAGAATGTCTTAGTTTTATCAATACTTTCTGCTCCTCTGATTGGATGATATAGTGCTCATTCCTGTGTTTCAAATTCCTTCCCTTTATATTAGAAGATCTTTCTCCCAGAATTCTTCTAGAATTTTTTTATTTAACCAAGGAATTATTGAAATTGACCACTATATGACTTAAAATATTAAGCAAAGTATATGACAGGAGAGAGAGAGACAGAGAGAGAGAGAGACAGAGAGAGAGAGAGACAGAGAGAGAGAGACAGAGAGAGAGAGAGAGAGAGAGAGAGAGAGAGAGAGAGAGAGAGAGAGAGAGACTAGAGGCAAAGAGAGACAGAGAGAAAAGGGCACTATCCAGTGAATTCTTCAGTTAGTGTTTTGTTTTCTATATCCAGACATTCTTAAAACATTTTCTTGTGTTATTTCCTATATCTTCACATTCATGTTCCATAGTATCCAATTTTTTATATTCTTGAAGTCTATGATCCTTATTGTCTGCCTTTAAGAATTTTGAGATCAATGCCTTTTGCTTGGAAAAGATTATTTTTCTTTTAGTATTATTCTTTTACTTGTTTTCTGCAAGAGTGTCCTTTTCTTCAGCATATTTGTATTCTAAATCTGCTGCTTCCTCTTTCATTTCTTTTGAGATAAATCATTGGGTATTCAAATTTTTTTTTCCTTTGCTAAGTATTTTTGGTGCAAAAACCACAAATTGTGACATCTGTTAATTTCTAACTTGTTATTTATTCTTTAATTTGTTAAAAAATATTTAATTAATGTAGAATATCTTTCCATGGTTCCATGATTCATATTCTTTCCCTTTCCTCCTCCCTCCAGTCCTTTACATTCAATTGTGCCACAGTGTATCAGTCTCTGTGTACAATGTTCTTCTGGCTCTGCTCCTTTCACTCTGCATCAATTCCTGGAGGTCATTCCAGTTCAAACAGAATTCCTCCAGTTCATTATTCCTTTTAGAACAAAAGTATTCCATCACGAACAGATAACACAATTTGTTCAGCCATTCCCCAATTGAAGGCTATCCCCCTCATTTTCCAATTTTTTTGCCACCACAAAGAGTGTAGCTACAAATATTTTGCATGAGTCCTTTTCTTTTTTATCTCTTTGGGATATAGACCCAGCAGTGGTATGGCTGGATCAAAGGGCAGACAGATATTTAAAGCCCTTTGGGCATTCTAACTTGCTATTTAGAGAATTTATATTTCCTATTGGCTCATTTTATTTATAAAAGATTTTACCCAGCCAGTTAAATATTTACTAATTATATAAAAATGTTTTTTAAATTATTGGGTGGGCAAACAATATAATATCAGTTATATTTGTGAATGCAAAACATTTCCCCATTAGCTATGTTACAAAAGAAAATATACACAAAAAAAGAAAGAATATTTTAAAAAATTAAGTATACTTCACTGTGCACTCAGAGTTCATTACTTTTCTCTCTGGGAGTGTATAACAGTTTTCAACTTGTTCCTTCGCAAATGTCTTGGATTATTGTCTTGATCAGAGAAACTAAGTCATTTACCATTGATCACTGTTATGATATTGTTGTTACTGTATACAATGATCTCTGGATTCTACTCCTTTTACTTTGCATTGGTTCATATAAGACTTCCCAGGTGTTTCTGAAACCATCTTGCTTGTTTTGTGGCTCATTTTGAAAAACTTTATTGGTACATTCTGTTTTAGAATTCTAGAGGGTCCTTTATTTTCTCTAAGGAATTGGTTTAATTTCTCTTGGGACATTTCTTTAGATAATTTAGATATATTTTGATATTTTATTATTCATTTCTTAAAGTTTAATATATAATCTCTTCATTTATCATTCTAAATTCTTAATTAAATAATCTTGAAATCTTTAGTGGATTTCTAGTGTGTCTATTGATATATTATGTGTTTGTAATATTTGTACACATTTATATGTGTGTATAGATATATTCCATATTTTCTCTTGGTTCTCACTTTCAGATTCATTTTTCCCAGAGTTACAGCATAAAATATATTCACTGATATCCTCAGATTCTCTCCTAAGTAGGTTCCATTGGGTTGGTCAGCACTTTTTGGATACTTAAGCAGTCTTGATAGTCTTTACATTTCCTATCTAGGAGTCCACACTGCATAAAAAAGCCTAAATGGTTTCTATATAGGAAAAGTTATCAATATTTCCAAAAGTCTAGGTGAACTTCTATTATTTTATAGATATTAAAAAAGATATTTCAGTATTCTTTATTAACATTCCTTCATTTATCAAAAATGTATAAAGTATTGTAGGTGCTAGTAAAGATACAAAATATAGACTGTGGGTATAAATTACAAACACAGGTAATTGTAACATATAATACAAATGCATCTGAAGTATTAAAAAGTGCTAAGTGAAATTTGAATGAGATTTTTTTACAAGAGAGATAAAAGATTTGTGAAAGAAGCTGCATTTAAATTATAACTAATTATCTCTCTCTATATATAAACACAAAATTGAAGTAGAGTGAAGACTTCACTTCATGGGTAAAGAGATAAAGACAAGATAATCTAGAGTGTGTGTGTGAGAGAGAAATTACATGTTTAACTCTAGCATGGAGTAGAGTGGGGAATAATTTGAAAAGGACTGGAAAGAAAGGAATGGTCTGTTTATAAAGGGCTTTAAAAACTGAAGGAGTTTATATTTGATGATAAGGATAATAGGGGGCCATTGAAATTTATTGACTAAGAGAATGGTGTGGTCAGATCTGCACTTAAAAAAATCAATCTGACACCTGAGCTGAGACAGTGAAAGAAATCAGGAAGCTATTGAAATGAAATTGTCCAACTGTTGAATGATGTAGGCTTGTTCCAGGATAGAGATAGTATCTGTAAAGAGAAGAGGGAGTGTAGAAGAGATGTTGAAAAAATAAAAATTACAGAACTTGGGAATAAATAGAGTGTGCAGGTAAGGATGAATCCTAGCTTTTGAACTTATATGATTAGAAAGATGGTGACATAACTCAATACATACATAAAAATAAGCATTTTAACAGTCCTATGAAAGATGGATCAGAAGTTGAAATATCTTTTAAGAAAAAGATATGAGAGTCCAGGTTGATAGCAATAAAGACCTAGGTTAAGAAGTCCATAGCAGAGTAGGAAAGATGGAAGAGATGCAAGAAATGTTTTAGAGTCGAAATATTCAGGATTTCATAACTAATTTGAACTAGGAGCCAAAGGATTATATTGATTCAGTGATGAAAGTAAAGTAGGAGTCATATAGTCCAACCCATTTATTTTAGAGATGAGAAAATGAGTTCTAAAGATTTTATGAAATGCTTAAGTTCACAGAGATATTATGTGGAACACAAGAGGTTCAAATCTAGATCCTCTGATTCCAAATGCAGCATACTGTGTTGGAAAGAGAAGATTCAAAGAGAGCCTCAAAGTTGCTTGCTTTTTATCATGAGAAAATGATTGAATGGTGATTTTATTGGATGAAAGCAGTCAGAACAAGACTATATTTAAGGGAGAAATATAAAGTTTAGTCTGTGGAACATTTGGGAAGAGATCTTTTGCAAACAGTTAGAGATGTGAGTCTCAAACTTAGAAGAGGTCAGTTTAATTCAACAAATATTATTCAGAAATTGCTATAGACATATTCTGTGAAAGGACTCTTCTTGACAAGTGTCTCTGATAAATATCTCATTTCTCAAAAATATAAAGAACTGAGTCAAATTTATAAAAAGAGATGTTACTCTCCAGTTGATAAATGGTCAAAGGATATTAAGAGTCAATATTTGGATGAAGAAATCAAAATTATTTGTAGTAATATGAAAAAGTGCTCTGTATAATTCTTTTTTTTTTTTTATTTTAAACCCTTAACTTCTGTGTATTGACTTATAGGTGGAAGAGTGGTAAGGGTAGGCAATGGGGGTCAAGTGACTTGCCCAGGGTCACACAGCTGGGAAGTGTCTGAGGCCGGATTTGAACCTAGGACCTCCCGTCTCTAGGCCTGGCTCTCAATCCACTGAGCTACCCAGCTGCCCCTCTGTATAATTCTTGATTAGAGAAATGTAAGTTAAAACAACTTTGCACCTATATCAGATTGCCCAATATGACAGAAAAAATGATAAATGTTGGAGGGGATGCAGAAAAATTGAGACATTAATGCACTATTGGTGGAGTTGTGATCTGATAAAACAGTTCTGGAGATCAACTTGGAATTATGAATAAAAGGCTCTAAAACTATACATATCTTTTTATCTATCCATACCACTCCTAGGTCCATATCCCAAAGAGATAAAAAAGGAAAAGAACCTATTGGTACAAAAAATATTTATTTCACTTCTTTCTGTAAAAGCTAAAAATTGGAAATTAAGGAGATATCTATCAGTTGGGGAATGGCTAAATAAGTTGTGGTACATAATTGTAATGGAAAATCACTGTTCCATGAGAAATAGAGTCAGATGATTTCAGAAAAACCTGGAAAAGCTTGCATAAACTGATCCAAAATGAATTGTGCAGAACCAGGAAAACATTGTACAGAGTAACAGCAATATTTTTATGAATAACTGAATGACCTAGTTATTCTCAGCAATACAATGATCCAAGACAATCTCAGAGACTAATAATGAAAAATGCCATACGCTTCCAGAGAAAGAACAGGAGTCTAAATGCAGAAAAAGACATATTAAATTTCACTTCCTTTCTTCTTCATCTTCCTTCCTTCCTTCCTTCTTTCCTTCCTTTCATTTGTTTGTTTGAGATCTCTTCTACAAAATAAATAATTTGAAAAAATGTTTTATATGATTACATATGTTAAATCTCAATTAGATTGGTTATTATCTCAGACAGGAGAGAGGAAGGAGAATAAGGAAGAAAGGAATTCTGGGAGAGAATTTTTTAAAAAAAGAATGCTAAAATTCTTTTTACATGTAATTGAGGAAAATAAAATAATATTAAAAAATAAAATAGCTACTTCTCTAGGCAAACAAACAAACAAACAAACTCTTTTTGAATATAAATTTAGATTTGTGACTCATATAAGACATAGTAAAGACCAGGGAAGTGAATAATATTGCCAAGTGGGAGAGAGTAAATAGAAAGAGTAGTCAAGGATAATGCCTTAGTGAACATCAATATTATTAGGTTCAGCAAAGGAACCAGCAAAAAGGAGACAAAGAGCCATTAGAAACACAGAAGAACCACTAGAATCCTCATTTGAAACATGAAAGTTGGATTCGCTGGTCTCTAAGTTTATATATATATATA
>NW_025380330.1:0-9279 GCF_016433145.1 Gracilinanus agilis | reverse complement strand
TGCATTTATTTTGTATCCTGCCACTTTGCTAAAGTTGTTGATTATTTCTACCAGCCTCTTAGTTGATTCTCTAGGATTTTTTAAGTAGACCATCATATCATCTGCAAAGAGTGATAGCTTAGTCTCCTCATTGCCTATTTTGATACCTTCAATTTCTTTTTCTTCTCTAATTGCTATTGCTAGTGTTTCTAGTACTATGTTGAATAATAGAGGTGATAATGGGCATCCTTGTTTTACTCCTGATCTTATTGGGAAGGCTTCTAATTTATCCCTCTTGCATATAATGCTTGTTGATGGTTTTAGGTATATATTGTTTATTATTTTAAGAAGGGTCCTTCTATTCCTATACTTTTCAATGTTTTCAATAGGAATGGATGCTGCATTTTGTCAAAGGCGTCATAGTACATTATTAATGTTAGTGGGTATGACATTCTTCTGAATGTCCTTAGTTTTGTATCATTTCATCATAACAGAGGTGTTCTGAGTACAGTTTTATGGAGTAAAGTCCTGGATTTGAAGTCAAGAAGATCTGTGTTCTTATATTGCTTCAAACATTTAATAATTATATCATCCTGAATAAATATCTTCACTGTGTTTACTTTCCTATCTGTAAAATCTAGGAGTTCATAATTATGACATATAATGTGAATTGTTTAAGTATCTAAATTTATTATATCATAATTAAAGGTATTATCCCCAGAAGAAATCTATCAAAACTTTTATTTCTTAATGCAATATGCTAAAAATAGAGGAATCTGTATGGCATAGAGGAGAGAGTGTTGAACATTGAGAGTTGTTGAGTCAGAAAGACCTGAGTTCAAATTTTACCTCAGGCTCTACAATGTTGTGTGACCCTGTGCAAGTCACTTAAACTCTCTCTGCCTCATTTTCTTTATCTGTAAAAAGGGGATGATAATAATAGCGCCTATTTCTTGCGGTTGCTGTGAAGAAGAAATAACATATATTTAGTTCTATGCATATTTTAAAAGCACATATATTTTACCCAATACTGTATATTGAGGAACATGTTTGTGAGATGAGTTGGTCGCTGCTAGAACACAACAGAACCTTTTGGATTTCTATACATGACAAATAAAGTTTGAAGATTTGGCGGTAAGTTTTAGTAAAGTTGGTATTATAAGCAATGACCTGTGGAATTCCTTTCCATGTTACTTTACAATTTAAGTGGAAGATGCAGTATGAAAGGAAAAGCAGGACTTAATCACCATGTAGACACTGAATGTTTTTTAGGTGCAGCAGCATCTTACACCAAACAAAGTCCTAAAAGTCACTTGCTTCAAAACTTTGTCCATATGGGGCAGCTACATGATGGCTCAGTGAACAGAGAACTGAATGAAGACAGGAAGTCTTAGGTTCAAGTCTGACCTCAGGAACTTCCTAGATATGTGACTCTGCTCAAGTCACTTAACTCCAATTTCCTACCCTTACAGCTCTTCTGCCTTGGAAACAATACTTAGTATCTCTTCCAAATTTACTGATCATTTGAAATAAGTTTAAAATACCTTTTTGAATCTTTAAAGTCCTATAAAATGTCAATTGTTATTAGCAATAGTATCAGTAAATTGATAATTAATAGAAAATATAATAGGAACAATCAGAAGACCTTGATTCAAATATTATTACTGCCCGTATGAGACTGGGAAGATCACTTTTTCATCTTGAGAATAAGAGATTTAATTTCATGTTTTATGAGGCCCTATTAGAAAAGAAACCCCAACTTCCTTTACTCAGCATTGTATTCTGGTGCTTTGGAAACATATTATTCCCCAGAGCAAATAATAAGGGTGGGATGTTACAGAATTTCCTTACTTAGGATTTACTTTTCTTCTGGATATTGTACAATTATCATCATTCTTCTCTATTGTCCTCTGGATATGTGGGAAGTGCAGGTATTTTAGAAGACAGACCAAAAGTCAGGTATAAAACCATGTTACTCATAATTACCTGTGATGGCTCTTGTCTCATTTCAGAGAAATGATTTACTACCAGTTATAAGCTTTTAAAGCTGGTTTAACCTCTGAGCAGTACAACCCAAATCAATTAAGCTTGACTGGACAAGTCCAATAAAATATGGCTGTCGTCTTGGGGCTCTTCATGATATCCTTTTATTGAACACAGGGGAAAGTCCTGGCCACTGTTGATTCAGTGATACAGGTAGTAGCAGTGACACCAAATGGCCCATAAAGGATAAGTGCTTAAAGAGTTGATTTTAAAAAAAATTGGGGATGAAAAGAGTGGATTGGGGGAAACAGAGGGATGGATAATGGAGAGCAAAAGGAGTAGTGCCAGAAGAGGTCCAAATTTGCCATTATTGTAGCTGTGCAAGAATAAAAGACAATACAATCTACACATCTCTTGGGCTCCTGGATCCTAGCAAGTCCTAGAGCCGTGACGCCACAGAAGCAGGACCCTGGACAGCATTGCAGGGCCTACTTTTCTACATCTATGTGTGGACAAGTGGAGGACCATTAGATCAGGGACCACCAAGATTATGTACAGAGATAGTATCTCCCAGGAATCTCCCTGGATGTTGATGATCTTGAACAAAGACCTGCTCAACTCATTTTAGTCTAGACTCTTTTTTATAATGTTAAACTCTCACCTGTTCCAAGAATGGCATAAGCATAGGTCACATTATTGTATTCTGGTCCTTTATTCTTAACCCAAAAACATTTCCTAGAAAAGGATTCTTTCTTCTACCTTTCTCTCTAATGTTTTATTGTTTTTCCCTACAGATCTTCAGTTTTTTAGTTTCCTCAGCATAAAGCCTGACATTCACTTTCCAGTAAGCATTATGGAATAATTTATTTTGTAAATCCCTATATGGCAGAACAGGAAACAATAAGTAGATATTTCAAAGAAACAAACTTAAGCTCAATATCAGGAAAATTTTCTTAATAATTACAGCTCTTCAAAGGTGGAATGAGCTGCCTTGAGAGGTGATGGGTTTCCCTCTCAATGGACTCCATAAAACAAAGGCTAGATGGCTGATTATCAAATATGTTATTAGAGATTCTATTAGACTCCATGGCTGCTAAAGTCTCTTTCTACTCTATTACTATAATTTTATAATTCAGTTCCTTAAGAAATGAAGGCTATAAGTTTTTCTTCTAAAATAGATTAAAGGACAGCAACTGTGGGTGAGATGTACTTGCAGTAGAGTTTATTTTGAAATAAAGAAAAAAAGATAGGTCTGTAACTAAGGAGCATCTGCACCACAGGTAGGATTTGGCAGTAAAATGGTGGGCTATTTCTGACAGTACATCATTTGCTCTCTGCTTCCAACATGGCTCAGTGGTGGCCAGAAAATTCTCACTTTGCTATTTTTTCCCCTTTGTCATGCTCCATGGGAAAATGGTGTTGGCTATGGTCAAAGCCTCCCTGATTTTAACTCTGTTACTATCATTGACTTGATATCTCCACTTGAATAGGTGGAGGTCAAGAAAGCTGAGAGAAGTCAATAGTCAGATTTCTACTATTTCAAAGGGCTAACAAGTCAAGTTTAAAGAAAAAAATCACTAGAGGTAAAGTAGATGCTTGAATTGATGTGTAAAGTTCAGCAAGCAAAGGAGTCAAACATTGATATAATGAGAGAGCTATTACTATTTTTCCCTAGTCATTCTATTCCCTTTATTGTCTTCCTAAGGATGTTAAAACCCAATGTATTAGAGTCTAATAATGGGTTATGATGCAGGATATGATAGCTATAATTTATATTTTCTCATTCTATACCAACCCTGAAAAATAAGCGAACAGAAATTTTTAACTCAATTTAATTCAATTGAACTAACATTTATTACATACCTACTATATAAAGACTATTGTCCTAGGATTTAAGAAAGATTTATTAAAATGTAAAAATATTTAGCCAGAGTTCCTTTCCTCTTGGGGTTTATAGTTTAGTAGGAAAATATAGAGAAATTACTACAATACAAATTAGTACATGAAATGTACATTGGAAAGGAGTAACCCATGCTTGTTATGGTAGCACATATATCGAATTTAGAATGACACAGAGATTGACATTGTTCTTGTGTGAAAATGGCATGCAAATTGATGAAGCATTCCATTATAAAAAGAAAAAAGTAATCAATGTACTATTGGTAGATCAGGAGAGAGAAGGTTATTACTATAAGAATCAAGGAAGGGTTCATGGAAGGGATGACATTGGTTAGGATATAAAAGGTACAAATTCACCAAGTGAAGGGAGAGTATTCATGTTCACAAATAGGAAACATCCTGAGTAGAGGTATAGTGTCAGAAAACCAGACCATATTGAAGGAATAGAGCCCAATACAGTTTAACTAGAATGTATAGTATACAGAGAGGGTATGCAATAAGGGAAGAGAATGTTACGACTGTGCCAGATAGTGGAGGTCCTCATATGTCAGGGAAAATAATTTAAAATTTAATTAGCCTTAGGGAGTCAATTAGTTATTGATCAGGGAAGTGAAATTACTCAAGCTTCAAAATTGAAAAATAAACCTACTAGATGGATGAAGTCTGTATTGGAGGAGAGAGGGAGAGAAAAGAGAGACAGAAACAGGGAGACAAAGAGAGACAGACAGAAACACAGAAGAGATACAGTCAGAGATAGAGATGGAGAGAATATAGTTAGGTAAATGTATAGGAGTCTCTCTCAAGAGCCCACCTGGGGAGTAAGGTGGACTTGTACTAGAGTGGCAAGAATAGAAAAGACTAATTGAGAAATATTAAGGAAACATTTTTAAGATTTCATTGATACTCTCTTGTCAGAATTAGTAAAAACTTTGAGAAAAGAGGTGGGATGATGAATTTTAAGATTAGAATGGCTCTCAGAACATTCTAGTTCAACCTATGTCTTAAAAATATCCCCACTATAACATACTCAATAGACTGTTCATTCACTTTTCGCTTCAATAACCCCAATAAGAACTTAATTTCTCCTGAGATAGTTCATCCCACTTTCGAATATCTCTAATTATTTAGAATACACACATATCTACAAACACACACACACACACAGACTCAGACATACATCCTTAGTCTGAATAGAAGGAGTCTAATTCCTCTACCAAAAGGCTGCTTTTCAAGTATTTGTAGGTCATTTGCATATTACCAAATAATCCAAGTCTTTTCTTCTCTAAACTAAATATTTCAGTGTCTTTCACCTAGTACTTGAATGACTTGCATTTAGCATCCTTTAGATTCTTGCTTTTTCAAAACTTGACATTTTCTTGTTATTTAATGTCCCTAGAACTGACCCCAGTGTTCCAGAGAAATGACCTATTCCAGGGAATGTTTGAGAATATATGATGAAGAAACTTCTAAATCAATACCAGGAGTTTTGGACTTAATTGTTGTATATCTTAATTCTTCCCTCCACCATTTTCTTCAGTGTATGGCAAGTTTCTAGAGTAGTCTGTCATTTATCATTAAAAACATCTCTAAGAAACAATTTTACAGTCCCTTGTATGGGTTAAGAGAGGTACAAGTCATCTGATTTTCTAGAAAAGAAATAATCTGTTTAGTTTCAATTAGCCCCTGATTAATCAGAATATTAAGGAGAAAAAGTGCTAATTATGCACAGTATTATTCTTTTATTTCTGTATAAAGAAAAAGGGGTGTGTTGGTTCAAAAGAAGATTATCAACCATGAAGAACTTGGAAAGGTCAATAAACCATATAATCCAGGGGTTTTAATTTGTGTGTGTGCATGTATGTGTGTGTACATGAGAGAGAGACAGAGACAGAGAGACAGAGAGGGAGAGAGGAAGAGAGAGATAATCCCTTTTAGCAGTCTATTAAAGCCTTTTGTTCACTTTTTAAATAATGATATTTCAATACAAAAAATGAAATGTACTATTATAAAGGAAATTAATGCTGAACTAAAGAGGCAACTTTTCTCTATTCATGTTCATGAACCACCTGTAATCTATCTTTTGGGCAAACATGGACCCCAAAATAAGAATCACTGAATTCTTCTGATACCTTCTTATTTATTAATAGAATTTATTTACCAGTACATCAGCTTCTCCCTCCCCTCCTTGAATCAAAGCAGGCATCATCCAGCAAATGGATATGTATATAGAGATTATATATTTCATGTTGCCATTTTTCAGTTCATTATCTGGAGGTAACATTCACAAGTTATTCTTCATGTACTATGTCAGTTGCTTTATATAATGTTCTCTTTGTTCTACTCATTTTGATGTTCATTATACCACATAGTTCTTTCCAGTTTTTTTTAATTAGCCTATTTATCATTTCTTTCTAAACTGTAGTATTTCATCACAATCATATACCACAATTTATTTAACCATTCCCCAATTGAGGGCTTACCCTCAATTTCCAGGTTTTTGCTACCACAAAGAAAACCGGTAAAAATATTTTGGAACATAGGTTCTTTTTTTTCCCCTAGGTCTCGTTGAGCAATATCTGGGTCTAAGAGTATTCACAATTTTACAACTCTGTGAGTGTAATTCCAAATTGGTGGCCGAAATGGTTGAAACAGTTCACAGCTCCACCAACAGTATATTAGTGTCACCATTTTTCCACATACCATCCAACATTGGTCAGTTTACCCTTTTGTCATTTGAGACAATCCAATGGGTATGAGATAATTCCTAAGAATTGTTTTGGTTTGCATTTCTCTAAACAGTATGCTTTTGGGTAATGTTTTCATATACTTCTATATTGCTTTGATGTCTCCATCTTAAAGTTGTCTGTTCCTTTCTTTTGTCCGCTTACCAATTGGGTGATGGCTCTTATTCTTATAAATTTGTGGAAGTTCCCTAAATATTTTAGATATGAGATGTCTACCAAGAGCCTAGCTATAAAAATTCTCCCTTATTTTCTGCTTTCCTTCTGATCTTGGCATCATTTGCTTTATTTGTACAAAACTCTTAAACAGAATGTAATTGAAATTATGCATTTTAAATCTTACAATGCTCTCCATTTCTTCTTCACTCATAAATTCTTCTCCAATTCATAAATCTCATAGCTAATATAATCCCTGTTCTTCTAATTTACTTACGATTTCTCCCTTTATGTCTAGATCATGTATTCATTTTTATTTTATCTTAGTGAATGTCAATCTATACATAGATACTGGTCTATAAGTAATTTCTACCAAACTGCTTTCCAGTTATTCAGCAATATTTACCAAATAATGATTTCTTCTCCCCAAAACCTGGATCTTTGCTTTTGTCAAATATAAAGTTTTTATAATCTTTTACTACTGTTTGTTGTATGTCTGTCCTGATCCACTGATGTACCTTTCTAATTCTAGCAATTACCATACAATTGTGATGATTAGTGTTTTTAATACAATATAAAGCCTGTTTTTACTAGACCTCCTTCCTTTACATTTTTCAATAATTCTTTTATAATCTTGATCTTTTGTTCTTCCACATGAATTTTGTTAGTATTTTTTCTAGCTCAATAAAATAATTTTTGATAATTTGATTGGGATGGAATTGAATAAGTAGGTCAGCATAGGTAGTATCATCATTTTAATTATATTGGTTCTGTCCATCTATGTACAATATTATATTTCCAGTTATTTAAATCTGACTGTTTATGAAAAAAATGTTTTATAATTATGTTTGTATAGTTTCTGGTTTTGTCTTGGTAGTTTTTTTTATATGGAGCATCTCTTTCTATCATTGTAGGACTTTGTAAGTAACATATGCAGCTGGGAATGATTTATTTGGGTTTATTTTATATCGAGCTAATTTGATAAAAATTAGTAGTAGTTTTAATATTAAATTAAATTTAATTAATTTAATTAAATTAAAACTTGAATCTCTAGGATTTTCCACATATACCATCATCTCATCTGCAAAAAGAAAGAATGTTATTACCTCTTTGTCAATTCTGACACCTTCAAGTTCTTTTTCTTCTCTTATTGTTTTTGCTGGCCTTTCCAAAACTATATTAAATAATATTAGTGATAATGGGAATCATTTTTTCACTCCTGTTTTTATTGGGAAGGTTTCTTAGTCCTATTACAAATAATACTTGCTGATAGTTTTAGGTAGATGCTTCATATTTTTTAAAAAAAAAAACAATAATATCTATGCTTTTTAGTGGGTTTTTTTTTTAACCCTTACATTCCATCTTGGAGTCAATACTGTGTATTGGCTCCAAGGTAGAAGAGTTGTAAGGGTAGGCAATGGGGGGTCAAGTGACTTACCAAGGGTCACACAGCAAGGAAGTATCTGAGGTCAGATTTCAAGCTAAGACTTCCCATCTCTAGGCTTGGTTCTCAATCCACTGAGCTATCCAGCTGCCCCCTTTTTAGTGTTTTTACTAGGAATGAGTGTTCATTTTGTCAAAGACTTTTTATGCATCTAGTGATATAATCATGTGGTTTTTTATTACTTTTTGTTCATATAATTAATTAATTTGATAGTTTTCTTAGTGTTAAAACATCTTTACATTCTTGATATTAAGCCTATTTATCAAAATATATAATCTTTATGATATATGGTTGAAGAATTTTAAAATTGAATTCAATTTTATCAATCTTATCTTTAATTTTTAAGATTTCTAATTCAGTATTTAGTTGGGAATTTTTAATTTGTATTTTATTTAGTTTTTTTAATTGCATTTCCAAATCACTGATCTTTTTTTCTCTATCTCTTAAATACAACAATTCAGAAATATAATTTTTCCCTCAATTTATTGCTTTTGCTGTCTCCCATAGATTTGTGTATACTGTCTCATTATTATAACTTTCTTTAAAAAAACTATTTGTTTCTCTTATTTGTTCTTTTTTTAAACATTTATTAATAATCATTTTTAACATGGTTACATGATTCATGCTCCTACTTTCCCCTTCAGCCCCTGCTCTCCCCCCACCCATGGCCAATGCACATTTCCACTGGTTTTGTCATGTGTCCTTGATCAAGACCTATTTCCAAATTGTTGGTGGTTGCATTGGTGTGGTAGTTTCAAGTCCACATCCCCAATCATGTCCACCCCGACCCATGCGTTCAAGCAGTTGCTTTTCTTATATGTTTCCTCTCCTGCAGTCCTTCCTCTGAATGTGGGTAGTTTTCTTTACCATAAATCCCTCAGAGCTGTCTTGTGTCATTGCATTGCTGCTGGTACAGAAGCCCATTACATTCAATTTTACCACAGTATGTCAGTCTCTGTGTACAATGTTCTTCTGGCTCTGCTCCTTTCGCTCTGCATCAGTTCCTGGAGGTCTCTCCAGTTCGCCTGGAACTTCTCCAGTTTATTATTCCTTTTAGCACAATAGTATTCCATCACC
>NW_025380329.1:0-5571 GCF_016433145.1 Gracilinanus agilis | reverse complement strand
GGTTTGAGCAAAACCTTTTGGGCGTCAAATGAGAAAAAGAAGGCAGGAGTGGCTATTATGATTTCTGACAAAGCCAAAGTAAAAATAGATATGATTAAAAAAGACAGGGAAGGTCATTACATCCTGATTAAAGGCAGTATAAACAATGAGGAAATAACACTGCTCAATATGTATGCACCAAGTGGCATAGCACCCAAATTCATAAAGGAGAAACTGGCAGAACTCAAGAAGGAAATAGATAGTAAAACCATAATAGTGGGAGATCTAAATATTCCTCTGTCAGATCTAGATAAATCAAACCAAAAAATAAATAAGAAAGAGGTAAGAGAGGTGAATGAAGTCCTAGAAAAATTAGATTTAATTGATATGTGGAGAAAAATAAATAGGGACAAAAAGGAATAAACCTTCTTCTCAGCTGCACATGGCACATTCACAAAGATTGACCATGTAAATAGGGCATAGAAAAATTGCAAATAAACGCAAAAGAGCAGAAATAATAAATGTAACCTTCTCAGATCATAATGCAATAAAAATAATAATTATTAAGGGCACCTGGACAGGAAAATCAAAAACTAATTAGAAATTAAATAATATGATTCTTCAAAACCAATTTGTCAAAGAAGGAATCATAGAAACAATCAACAATTTCATTGAAGAAAATGACAATGATGAGACATCCTACCAAACTCTGTGGGATGCAGCCAAGGCAGAACTCAGGGGAAAATTTATATCCTTGAGTGCATATATTAACAAATTAAGGAGGGCAGAGATCAATGAATTGGGCATGCAACTCAAAAAATTAGAAAGCAAGCAAATTAAAAATGCCCAGATGAAAACTAAATTAGAAATACTAAAAACCAAGCCATGGGTGGGGGGAGTGCGGGGGGCGAAGGGGAAAGGAGGAGCACGAATCATGTAAACATGTTAAAAATGAATATTAATAAATGTTTGAAAAAAATGCCTCGTGAATCTCTCCTGGTTTCCAGGTTTAAGAGAGTGGTAGAGTAAAAAGCAGCTGCTTAATCTCTCCTAACCCACACATATAGGACTCCTCAAGAGGACATAAAAACAAATCCAGATGAACAAAGGGACCCCACAAAAGGGCACAGCATTGAAGGTATGTGGGATCGGGGCATTTCCATGCTATAAGGGGGGGGTGTGTGAAATAGCTCTCACTAAAACATGAACTGCCGCCCACACCACCTACAGGGTCAAAGCCAGAGCACAAGAGCTAGAGCAAGTTTGGGGCATCCATTAAGTCCCTGGCAGCTACCTAGGACCACCAGGACCTGCTCCTGAGCTCAGCAAGACTTAAGACCCCAAGAGGCTAAAGAACACACAGACTTTGAACACAGACCTTGAGAGCAGGCATAGACCTGGATCCTGAGCTCAGGCATGGACGCAGTTGAGGACAAGGATCCTGAGCCCAGAGACGGACCTTGAGTGGGGACCAGAGCAGAGGGGTTCATGACTATGGAAGCAGCTCCCAGATACTGTTAAAGAAGCTTCAAGCAGAGGAACAAGCAAGGGGACCACCAGGAGGGTTGACCCTGAGAACAACTAGACCTGAAATCTCAGGAGCCTAAAGAGTACAGATAGACCCTGGGTGTGAGGATAAACCTGAGAGGGCACTGGGCTAACAATGGCAAGCCATCCACAAGAACCCCAAAAGAGAAAGATGAACAAGAAGAAATTTTTAACACTTGACAACAGAGAAAATCCAGACAACAGAGCAAACAGCAGAGGAGAACAAACAATAATCATATCCAAACCTTACCAAAATAATGAAAACTGGTCACAAGCTCTTGAAGAGTTCAAATCTGAGATGATGAGAAATATGGAAGAGATTTGGTGAAAGAAGTGGGAAATAGCTGTAAAGGGAATTAAAAGGTTAGAACACAGAAACTCCCAGTTGAAGAAAGATGCCACAAAATCAAACGAAACGGTAAGCAAATTGGAAACCAAAATCAGGCAAGAAAACAACATTTTAAAAGGGAGAATTTCGCAGTTGGAAAGTGAGGCAAGTAAACTGAAGACCAGAAATGACCAGATTGAAAAGGAAAACCAGTCTCTAATGGCTAGAATTGAGCAATTAGAAGCTAATGATCCCTCTAGACAGCAAGAATAAATAAAGCAAAGTTAAAAGACTGATAAAATACAAGGAAACATGAAATATCTCAATGAGAAATTGGCAGATCAAGAAAACAGGTCTAGAAGAGACAATCTGAGAATCATTGGTCTCCCTGAAAAAGCAGAAATCAATAGAAATTTGGACTCAATACTAAAAGAAATTATTCAGGAAAATTGCACTGAATTTCTACAACAAGGGGGCAATAGAGACATTGAAAGGATCACCCTCTATACTAGACCCAGAAAAAACAACCCCCAGGAATATAATAGCCGGATTCAAGAGTTTCCAAGTAAAAGAAAAAAATTTTACAAGCCAGAAAGAGACAATTCAGATATCAAGGAGCACCAATCAGGATCACACAGGATCTGGCAGCCTCCATGCTAAAGGACCACAAGGATTTGATTCCATTACTCAGTGTTACAAAGTTGATGGTGGCTGTTTGGACTTTACTAATCTCCTAATCCAGTGGAATTTCATAAAAGTGATCTTACAAGTGAATTCTATCAAACATTCAGAGAACAACTAATCCCAATACTATATAAATTATTTGATATAATAAGCAAAGAAGGAGTCCTACCAAATTCCTTTTATAATGCAAATATGGTACTGATTCCAAAGCCAGGTAGACCAAAAACAGAGAAAGAAAACTACAGACCAATTTCCCTAATGAACATAGATGCAAAAATCTTAAATAGAATACTAGCAAAGAGACTCCAGCAAGTGAGCAAGAGGATTATCCACCATGATCAGGTGGGATTTATACAAAGAATGCAACGATAGTTCAACATAGGAAAACCATCCACATAATTGATCATATCAACAATCTAACAAACAAAAATCACATGATTATCTCAATAGATGCTGAAAACCCTTTGACAAAATACAGCACCCATTCCTATTGAAAACCCTGGAAAGTATGGGAAGAGAAGGACCTTTCCTAAAAATAATAAACAGTATATATCTAAAACCATCAACAAGCATCATATGCAATGGGGATAAATTAGAAGCCTTCCCAATAAGATCAGGAGTGAAACAAGGACGCCCATTATCACCTCTATTATTCAACATAGTACTAGAAACACTAGCAATAGCAATTAGAGAAGAAAAAGAAATTGAAGGTATCAAAATAGGCAAGGAGGAGACTAAGCCATCACTCTTTGTAGATGATATGATGGTCTACTTAAAAATCCTAGAGAATCAACTAAGAAACTTGTAGAAATAATCAACAACTTTAGCAAAGTTGCAGGATACAAAATAAATGCACAGAAATCATCAACATTTCTATATATTTCCAACACATCACAATAGCAAGAGGTAGAAAGAGAAACACCTTTTGAAATCACCCTAGACAATATAAAATACTTAGGAATATATCTACCAAAAAAAACACAGGAATTATACAAAAACAACTACAAAATATTTTCCAAACTATTAAAACTAGATCAAAACAATTGGAAAACATTGATTGCTCATGGCTAGACAAGGTAACATAAGAAAAATGACCATTCTACCCAAATTAATTTACCTAATCAGCGCCATACCTATGAAACTACCAAAAAACTTTTTTACTGAATTACAAAATCCTATAACAAAGTTCATTTGGAAGAACAAAAGATCAAGAATATCAAGGGAAATAATGAAAAAAATGTGAAGGAAGGTGGCCTAACAGGACCAGATATTAAACTATACTATAAAGCAGCTGTCATCAAAACACTAAGAGACAGAAGGGAGGATCAGTGGAATAGCTTTGGGGTAATTGACATCAGCAAGACAGTGTATGATAAACCCAAAGAGCCCAACTTTTGGGTCATGAATCCACTATTTGACAAAAACTGCTGGGAAAATTGGAAAAAAAAATATGGGAGAAATTAGGTTTAGATCAACATCTCACACCCTACACCAAGATAAATTCAGAATGGGTGAATGACTTGAATATAAAGAGGGAAACTATAAATAAAGTGAACACCGAATAGTATACTTGTCAGATGTCTGGGAAAGGAAAGATTTTGAAACTAAGCAAGAGTTAGAGAAAATTACAAAATGTAAAATAAATAATTTTGATTATATTAAATTAAAAAGCTTCTGTACAAACAAAAACAATGCAACCAAAATCAAAAGGGAAACAACAAATTGGGAAAAAATCTTTATAAGAAAAAACTCTGACAGGGACCTAATTACTCAAATATATAAGGAGTTAAATCAATTGTATAAAAAATCAAGCCATTCCCCAAGAGATAAGTGGGCAAGGCACATGAATAGGCAATTTTCAGATAAAGAAACCAAAATTATCAATAAGCGCATGAGAAAGTGTTCGAAAACTCTAATAATTAGAGAAATGCAAATCAAAACAACTCTGAAGTATCACCTCACACCTAGCAGATTGGCTAAAATGATAGCAGGGGGAGAGTAATGAATGTTGGGGGGGATGTGGCAAAATTGAGACATTAATTCATTGCTGGTGGAGTTGTGAACTGATCCAACCATTCTGGCTGGCAATTTGGAACTATGCTCAAAGGGCTATAAAAGACTGCCTGCCCTTTGATCCAGCCATACCATTGTTGGGTTTCTACGCCAAAGAGATCATAGATAAACAGACTTGTATGAAAATATTTATAGCTGTGCTTTTTGGGGTAGCAAAAAATTGGAAAATGAGGGCATGCCCTTCAAATGGGGAATGGCTGAACAAATTGTGGTATATGCTGGTGATGGAATACTATTGAGCTCAAAGGAATAATAAGCTGGAGGAATTCCATGTGAACTGGAAAGACTTCCAGGAACTGATGCAGAGCGAAAGGAGCAGAGCCAGAAGAACATTGTACACAGAGATCAATACACTGTGGTAAAATAGAATGTAATGGGCTTTTATACTAGCAGCAATTCAATGATCCATAACAATTCTGAGGGACTTATGGAAAAGAACACTACCCACATTCAGAGGAAGAACTACAAGAGTAGAAACACAGAAGAAAATCAACTGCTTGAACACATGGGTTGAGGCGGACATGATTGTGGATGTAGACTCAAAACTACCACACCTATGCAACTATTAACAATTTGGAAATAAGTCTTGATCAATGACACTTGTTAAAACCAGTGGAAATGCATATTTGCCATGGGGCAGGGGGGTTTGGGGGTGGTTAAGGGGAAAGTAAGAGCATGAATCATGTAACCCTGTTAACTTTTCTAAAAAATAAAAATTATTAAATGTTAAAAAATTGCTTTGTTAACTACAAAAGACTCACCTTACTATATGTAAGTTATAATTTGGACCTCACTATACTTTTTGAGTCACTGTGATTTCTTCAAGGACAGGGAAACTGTAATAGGCTCTAAGATCTAAATTTCCAGGAAGGACTTTTGTCAAGTTCTGGAAGCAATTTGAGTTGGATCTTTAGAAATCTTACATATGTGTATATGTATATATATATATATATATATAT
>NW_025380328.1:0-1093 GCF_016433145.1 Gracilinanus agilis | reverse complement strand
TCAGGGGTTGGTCTGGCCACCAAGCCTGGGGTCAAACTCCACATCCTGTTTCCCTTGAATAATCAGAAGAAGTTCTGATTTAGGGAAACATCCTTCAGAGTCAGAAATTGATCTGATCTGAGACACTAATCCTCAGGTACCCCTGTTGGACATGAAGTTGGTTGACCCTCTGTAAGGAATTGGTCATCCCTTATCTAAAAACTTGGGATAGAGGCAGGGCATACCCTGAGATTCTCCTTTGGGGTGTCTGGGAGGAAACCTGTATCTCCCTATCACTACCATTTCTTTAGTTTTCTTTTATGTGCTATCTTCCTCCATTAGAAAGTAAGCTACTTGGGGCAGCTAAATGGTTCAGTGGATTGAAAGCCAGTCCTAGAGATGGAAAGACCTGGGTTCAGATCTTGACTGAGATACACCAATTGCCTAGCCTTTAGCACTCTTTTACTTTAGAACTGTAAGGAATAAAATTTAGGTATTTATAGATATATATTAAAAATATGTGGCCGCCAGGAATCAACAATTTAGGTTGATTCCGTAATTAAATCAGACCCAAGTCAGCATCGGGTTGAAGAGTTTATTTACAATCGGTAGGTAAAAGTAGGAATAAAGAGAAAAGTAGTGGCTAGTCCAGGCCTGGACTGAGAGAGAAGAAGGTTATAAAGCTTAATAATGAAGCTGCAAGCCACAGGGCCCAACAGCCAGATAGGCAGAGTTTAGAATTGGCCCAGCTAGGCCAAGGAAGTCAGCCTAACTTACCCACGTGACAATATAGAGCATAATCTGTCTGTGGTCTCAGGAGATGCTTCTTCTTCCAGTTCGAGACGGCAACTGCCCCCACAGGAAGTTCACTAACTTACTTAAAGAGATAGTGTCTTTCATCACTTCCTGTGGTCCACCTCTAATTCAAATGGACAAATGGCAGTTTCTACATTGATTTGGGGCAGTCCCTTATTCTTGATTTGTTACTTATTGTCACGTGTGGGTAACTCGTCTCCCCTCCCCACTAAGGAAGGTAGGAGTGACATCATTAGCATGCCTAGGTTGAGTAGATTTTTGACTATTAATGGGATCGAGCTAATTCTATTTACACAAT
>NW_025380327.1:0-4750 GCF_016433145.1 Gracilinanus agilis | reverse complement strand
CATTTAAAATCACCCTAGACAATATAAAATACTTGGGAATCTATCTACCAAAACAAACACAGCAATTATATGAAAACAACTACAAAACACTTTCCAAACAAATAAAACTGAATCTAAACAATTGGAAAGCCATTGATTACTTATGGGTAGGACGAGCTAACATAATAAAAATGACCATTCTATCCAAATTAATTTACCTATTTAGCACCATACCTATCAAACTACCAAAAAACTTCTTTACTGAATTAGAAAAAAACTATAACAAATTTCATTTGGAATTGCAAAAGTTCAAGAATATCAAGAGAAATAATGAAAAAAAAATGTTAAGGAAGGTGGCCTAGCAATACCAGATATTAAACTATACAATAAAGCAGCAGTCATCAAAACAAAATGGTACTGGCTAAGAGACAGAAGGGAGGATCAGTGGAATAGACTTGAGGTAAATGACATCAGCAAGACAGTGTATGATAAACCCAAAGAGCCCAACTTTTGGGACATGAATCCACTATTTGACAAAAACTGCTGGGAAATTTAGAAAACAATATGGGAGAGATTAGGTTTAGATCAACATCTCACACCCTACATCAAGATAAATTTAGAATGGGTAAATGACTTGAATATAAAGAGGGAAACTATAAATAAATTAAGGGAACACAGAATAATATACTTTTCACATCTCTGGGCAAGGAAAGATTTTAAAACTAGGCAAGAGTTAGAGAAAATTACAAAATGTAAATTAAATTGTTTTGATTATATTAAACTAAAAAGCTTTTTTTACAAACAAAAACAATGTAGTCAAAATCAGAAAGGAAACAACAAATTGGGAAAAATCTTTATAACACAAAACTCTGACAGGGGTCTAATTACTCAAATATACAAGGAGTTAAAGCAATCGTATAAAAAATCAAGTCATTTCCCAATTGATAAATGGGCAAGAGACATGAATAGGCAATTTTCAGGTAAAGAAATCAAAAGTATCAATAAGCCCATGAGAAAGTGTTCTAAATCTCTAATAATTAGAGAAATGCAAATCAAAACAACTCTGAAGTATCACCTCACACCTAGCAGGCTGGCTAAAATGAAAGAAGGGGAGTGCAAAATTGGGACATTAATGCATTGCTGGTGGAGCTGTGAACTGATCCAACCATTCTGGCTGGCAATTTGGAACTATGCTCAAAGGGCTATAAAAAAAGGCCTGCCCTTTGATCCAGCCATACCATTGTTGGGTTTGTACCCCAATGAGATCAAAGATAAACAGGCTTGTATGAAAATATTTATAGTTGCGCTTTTTGTAGTGGCAAAAAACTGGAAAAGGAGGATATGTCCTTCAATTGGGGAATGGCTGAAAGACTGTGGTATATGCTGGTGATGGAATACTATTGTGCTCAAAGGAATAATAAACTGGAGGAGTTCCAGGTGACCTGGAAAGACTTCCAGGAACTAATGCAGAGTGAAAGCAGCAGAGCCAGAAGAACATTGTACACAGAGACTGATATACTGTGGTAAAATCGAATGTAATGGACTTCTGTACCAGCAGCAATGCAATGACACAGCCATGTCATTGCTGGGTTTATACCCCAAAAAGTTCATAAGGAAAAAGACCTGTACAAAAATATTTATAGCTACACTATTTGTAGTGACAAAAATCTGGAAAATGAGGGTATGCCCTTCAATTGGGGAATGGCTGAACAAATTGTGTTTTCTGCTGGTGAAGGAATACTATTGTGCTCAAAGGAATAAGGAACAGGAGCAATTCCATGTGAATTGTAATGATCTCCAGGAATTGATGCAGAGTGAAAGGAGCAGAGCCAGAAGAACATTGTACACAGAGACGGATACACTATGGTACAGTTGAATGTAATGGACTTCTGTACTAGCAGCAATGCAATGATTCTGGAAAATTCTGAGGCACCTATGAAAAAGAAAGCTATCCACATTCAGAGGAAAACTATGGCAGTAGAAACCCAGAAGAAAAACAACTGCTTAAACACATGGGTTGATGCAGATATGATTTGGGATGTAGACTCTAAACAACCACCCCAGTGCAACTATCAACAGTATGCAAATAGGTTTTGATCAATGAAATATGTAGAAAACCAGTGGAAATGCACTTTGACAATGGGGGTTGGGGGGTTGGATGAGTGGAGGGGAGAGGAAGAACATGAATGATGGACGGAAAAATATTCTAAAAATAAAAATTCTTTAAACAAATAAATAAGTAAAATAAAATTTGGATGTGAGGAGAAGGTTGTTGTAGAACACAGGATGTAGCAGAAGATATAATGCCATTTCTGAGAAACTGCAAATTGAGAGTTTGTCTGAAATTTAATGTATATAAAAGAAAGCCTTATGCTGGAAAGATCACAAACTCTGGAATAAAAGTGTTTGTATTCAAATTTTGCCTCTGACCATCTTTTTGGATGATATGAACAACTGGTATCTCTAAATTTTCTCGTCCTTGTCATCATTTGTAAAATTTAAAGTGTGGAAGGCTATGGAATTTGAAATGCCATCTTGATTTTAATCAATAATCTTTTCATCCTAATTCTAGGAAATTAGGGTAAAGACATATTGTAAAAAGTTTTCAATATTAAAAAAAGTTGATATCATATCCCAAGGACCACTGGGATGTCTTAAGCAGAGCACTGATGTAGACAGCCATATACTTTAGTTTTATGGGATGTTAGCTGTGTGAAAGTTGGATAAAAGAGAAGAATGTCTGCAGTGAGCAATTTGGACATTATAGTAGTAGTTTATGTGAAAGTTGATTAGGACTTGAAGTATAGTTGTGACCATGTAAATGGAGAAAATTATGAATGTAAGGGACTTTGAAATAGAATTGACAAGACTTGACAACTGACTAGATATAAAGGGTCATAAGAGATTAAAGAAATAGTAAGGACTCTACAATTGTGAATCTTGGTGATTAGAAGAAGCTACAGTGATTATGAGAAAAAGAGAAGTTAAGAAGAAGGGAAGTTTATAGGGAAAAGATTATATTCAGCTTTAGAAAAACTATGGAACATTCAATCGATTAGGAATTTGATACAAGACTAGAGCTGAGAAAAGAAGCTAGGGCTATATAAAATATTTGTAAATCAGAAACTAATCATCATAGACCATCTGAGATCAATGAACTCATAAGAACCGGCAAACTCACAAAGAATAGAGAGACAAAATAAAAAAAGAGACAGAGATAGAGGCCTCAGATATAAGTACAGTTAGGAAATTATACATGGGTATAGATGATAAGCCAACAAAGAACCACAAGCCTTTCCCCATCCCTTCTGAGGATAGGAGAGATGAACAATTTTAAGGCATGTTGTGGTGGGAAAAAAAGGAGGATGATGGGAGAAGGTAGGGAAAAGGAAGGATAGGAAGGTAGCCAGTGCCCCCAGCCCCAGTAGGGAAATTAAACCCTGAGCCTTTTAGAGATAGGCTATGAGCAGAACAAAATCAGGCTAGACTCCAGGGATATTTAGCTGAGTTTATTTAGGGTGAGAAAAGAAAGGTTTGGGAAAGTTAGGAGTTAGATCTCTGGCGACTACATGGGGACCAAAACTCTCAGGGGCAAAAGGCTCTCCAGAGAAAAAGGCTCTCCAGAGAAAAAGGTGCTCCAGAGGAAAAGCTCTCTCTGGGAAAAAAAGGCACCCAAACAGCATTTCTCTCTTCTTTTATACTTTCTCAGACTTCTCCCACAAAGCAAGTGGGATGTGTCTGAGGAAGTTGAAGTAGAGAGTCCTGAGAGATGTAGTCTACCAGGGTTTAGAGCCATTTTAAAATGCACAGGTACAATATTGTAGAGATTCCTTTCATAAATAGATTAGAACAAATAGCCATTAATTTTCATCCTAAAATGTTCTAATTGTGTGATTCTTACTCTAGAGCCAATAAGGATATTCCTAATGTGAAAAATTTTAACTTATAAATTAGGTTTGCCTAATATGTGGCAACCAGTGAATGGAATTATCAAAGAATGCACATACTTCTTAGAAAACCATAATTACTCATAATCACTTTTATTTTTGTTTGTTTTAGAATTTTGTTTAAATTCTTGAGTTTCAAAATTTTGGTGCCCCCCAACCCACTGACTAAGAAGGAAAACAAAATTTCTTCACATATGTATGAAATCATGGAAAACATAATTCCACATTAATCATATTACAAAAAAATTAAGGGTTCCGGGTTAAGATGGCGGCAGAGTAAGAAGCAGCTCTTAACCTCTCCTGACCGAAACATACAAAACTCCTCAAGGGGACATAAAAACAAGTCCAGACGAACGGAGGAACCTCACAACAGGGCAAAGCGTGGAAGGTACGTGGAATCGAGACATTTCCAGGCTATAAAGGGCTCTCACTCAATCGCGGGCTGAGCAACCGCCCCACCCCCACCCCCTCCACACTCATCTATAGCTCCGAACCCAGCTAAAAAGAAATAGGGCAAGTTTGGGGCACCCATCAAGTCATCAGCAGCTCCGGGACCTGTTCCTGAGAGCAGCTAGACTTAGGACCCCATTAAGTCAAAAAAAGCACGCGAAATCTGAGCGCGCGGGAGCAGGACGCTGGGTGCAGAGTGCCGGCTGAGCAGAGGCGTGGGCGGAGGCAGACACAACCAGGAACTAAAGCCTAAGTGGGGAACCAGTGCAGGTATACGACTGTGGAAGCAGCGCCCTGAGACTTGTAAAGAAACCTCCAGCAGAGGATCAAGCAAGAGGGCCCACCAGGGGGCTTGACCTTGGAAAAAACCAGAA
>NW_025380326.1:0-1744 GCF_016433145.1 Gracilinanus agilis | reverse complement strand
TATATATATATATATCTTCTTTTCCTTTTTCCTTGATCACCTTAGGAAATAAAAATAATTGTGGGAATGTAAGACGTGAACTCATGGTGGTACAGTTGCAAAGACCACTGCTTCTGGAAACTGAGGACCTAGATTCAAATCCTGATCTGGCTGTTACCCCTGAGTAAATTATTTAACTTCCATTAAACCTCAGTATCCTCCTCTACAAAATGTGGGGAGAGTGGGATTGGAGAAGACTAAATAGCTTCTAAGGTCTGCTTTATTATGATCCTATGAACTGAAGAGCAAAATAAAATGAAATTTTATTAGGTCTTAAGTGACTTGAGGCTAAAATTAAGTGGGAGAAATGGGTGATATTATTCTTACTTCTTAAGTGAGACTGTAGAATTCTCCACATCTGTGTTTTTCTCCTTTTTTAAAGTAGTATGTACAAATGGCAGTATTTGGCACACTGAATTGTTCCAATTGTATATGGACACCCAGGGAATCAGGGTTCGGGGCATTTTTCCTATCACTACTAATGGGATATAAGGCCAATTGCTGGTAAAATTGCTAGAGCCAAGAAGTTAACAGTCCTCTATCATAAAGAAATCTAACAAAACTCCTTGATTGTACTTGTTTTATCTCAATTGATTTGTGATTTGAAAACAGTTCCAGTCTCCTCAGTACATCTATTTCTAATATCTGGGCATTTCTTTGTCTATCATAGGTCACTTTTAAGTTTCCTCTTTTGCTAAGACTAAGCATCAAGCCTTCAAATACCTGGAATACTCTAGTGGTCCCCATCCTTGTCTGTCACCTTTTTCACCCCTCCATTTTCAAGAGTGTATTTTGCCAATAAGTGACAGGGGCTGTGAATAACAGTCTAGCAAGTGGCCTCTTCTCTGCTTTACAAGTGCCAGCATCTTCCTTTCATCTTAGTTAGAGCTTTTCTGCATTCAAACCCAGCCTTTGTTTATATGTGTTCTTGTTCTGTTGGTTTCCTCTTACTGCTTTTAAGCTCTGCACTGAGATTTTAGAGTTTTACTCACCACTGCCCCCAGATTTTTCTCCTGCTCAGTGATTTGTAGCATATAAACACTCAAAGTATATTCTCTTTCTTTTGCTTTCAGATCCAGCCTCATTATTTTACATTTCTAAAACTGAATAGCGTTGGCCATGTGTGTTCTAGTGATTCCTCCCTATCCAAAAGTACTCAATTTTATTTTTTTCTGTTTTATTCCTATGGACAAGGAATAAATGCAATTCCGTTTATTGGCCCTATCTATAATAAACCAGTTTTAAAGCTTAAATATTACTCTCCTCTTCTCTCTTTTTGCTTCTAAAGGAAGCCTATTCATTACAAAAACTGTTAGTTATGAAATAGTTACATATAAAAATATGAAGAGCATTTGTTAAATTAACATGGAGAAGGTGCCATGTGTCTGAATGTATGTCTTGCTAGTGTCAGCTACAGGTCTTATAAATACATACATATATAATCATATACACAAATACACACACACACACACAGAGAGAGAGAGAGAGAGAGAGAGAGAGAGAGAGAGAGAGAGAGAGAGAGAGACAGACAGACAGACAGACAGACAGAGACAGAGAGACAGAGAGACAGAAACAGAGAGACAGAGAGACAGAGACTGAAAGACAGAGATTTAGGCTATGAATTTCACTTCATCTTTTATGGGCACAGTGTTGAGAAAAGAATAGTTCCTTGTGAAATATCAATTCCCTTCCATAATGTTCCCCT
>NW_025380325.1:0-3493 GCF_016433145.1 Gracilinanus agilis | reverse complement strand
TGAAAGGACTGTCGCAATAACTCTGTGAAAATGAGAGATTGAGGCACAAAAGATTTGAGCTTAGCTATTTACTGGCAAAGCTAGTGGTTATCAATAATAGTTCAGTGGTCCCTCAGTAATCAAAGACCTCTGATGCAGTTAGAATAGTTTTTTTTTATACAGTTTAGTACTTACATAAGGTCCAGAAACACCTCCCCAAATTGAGATTGTAATTGGTTCTTATTTACAATCTCTGATCACCTGACCATGAGTTTACCCATCATGATGACTAGAAAACCCAGATTGGGCTAACATCTTCTTGTAAGAACCATACCCACAGTGCCCTCTCAGATCAAGGACTTTGCAGAATTCATGGTATTAATAGAGATGGAGCATAGAATTAGTCTTCTCCTTGGAACATTTTCTGGAAGGTCTCTTATCTACCACTCCGGGTACCAGTGGAATCCAACACTAGGAAAACATCTTGTGACCATGCTGAATCATCCTTTATCTACCTTTCTTATTTCCCTCAACTGGTATCTTGTTTTGCTCCGTTATTGAGGACTGGCATTAGATCTGTACAATAATACTCTAAGCCTCAAAGCCTTAAAGCTTGGTTATAATGATATAGTTTGATTATAATGATTACTGTTATGATTAATGAAACTCAACTGTAAGTCAATAACCAGTAATCCATTTCATAAGACTGTCTTACCTAATAATAATGCTTACCCATATCACCCTGCCTTCTGTTCTACCATGAAAAAACGTTGTGGGAATTACTATTTATCCAGCTATTCAGTGGTTCAGAGGCTCACCAAGGGTCAAGGCCATCTAATGAGGCTCCCCTATATCCAGCCTCTTCTCTTATCCAATTGGAGGATAGCTGTATGAGTGTTTTTTAAAAATTGAAACTTTTTTGACACAAAATCCCTTAATCAAGTTTTGAACTTCAAAGACTCAAAAAAAAATCTCACAAAATCTAAACTGTATATGAAACATACCTATTGGCTTTGCAGTTAAAATCATTATGCTGTCTAGATGCTATTATTATAATTTATTTATACCCTCACCTTCATTTGCTAACCGTGTTTCTCAGTGGCATGTGAACAGAATACAGTGCTCAACATTTACATTGGGGGGAAGGGGTGTGCATCTAGACCAACCCTCTTATTTTGCACATAAGGTTAAATGACTTGTCTAGAGTCACCACATAATAGTAGTAGAGTCGGGGCTAAATCCCAGATCTTTTGACTTCATGTCCAGGGTTCTTTCCACCATTTCAGGTTGTCTCCAAGTAGAAGGTAAGATGCTGGGGGAAGGGAATTAATTTTCATTTTGCTATCATAACTCCATCACCTAGCAAAGTGCTTTGTACACAGACAGTGCTTAATAAATGCTTATTGGATTGGGAAGCTAAGTGGTACAGTGGATGGAGTGCTGGTCCTGAAGTCAGGAAGATGCATCTTCCTGAGTTCAAGTCTGTTTGCAGACAGTAGTGTGTGACTCAGGGCAATTTATTTAATCCTGTTTGCCTCAGTTCCTCCTCAACTGTAAAAGTGAGCTGGAAGGGACAGGTAAATGGCTCAGTGGATTGAGAACAAGAGGTCACTTAACCCCCATTGCCTAGCTCTGACTGCTCTTCTGCTTTGGAACCAATACACAGTATTGATTCTAAGATGGAAGGTAAGGGTTATATCTAAGAACCTTCACCTGAACCAGTCATAACTACTAAGGCCTCCTCTTGCTAAATTACCTTACGTTTAGTTTGTAGATACTTAGATATGTGTGTGTTGTCTCTTCTTAGTAGAATAACCTCTTTGGGCTCAGACTGTTTTGTTTCCATCTTTGGCACCTGGCAGAATGTCTGGCAATGGGAGATGGTTAATAAATGATTATTGGTTAATTGATTGGCCATGGGCAAATCATTTTGACTCTCCTGGACTTAGTTTTTCATCTATGAAATGACAGATTTAGACTAGATGATGTCTAAGTTTTCCCTCAACTCTAATCTATGATCCTTACTGTTTGTTGAGTCAAAAAGCTTGATGCAGGGCTTAAACAATGTGACAAGTTAAATAGACATAATCCCCATTTTCAAGGTACTTTGATTCTAAAGTATACAAGGAGAATACAGAGTTGTGCTTGACTACTATTCATTACATATCAAGTGACAACACCTAAGAATTATGAGCTAAAAAATATTTTTAAAATGTTCTATTGTGAACTATTTGAACATGAGGTAAAGCAGTTATTTTCTTCCTGAGAGAGCTGACAAGTCTTTCTATCTTGCCAATCCTTTATTTGACCTTGTTATTCCAAATCTTATTTATCTCCTTATTTTCAAAACTGTGTATCTTTTTTATGTTATTTTTTATTATGAATTTGAAAAATATCAACAAACACGAACATCTCTGTATAAAAAGGATGACAGAAAAAGAGATTTGTACATGACTTCTGGAGTTTTTAAGTGAAGATTTTAAATGATCAGAGGACATTAAAATATTTACCATAGATATCTGTTACAATCAGGCTGTGTGTGTGTGTGTGTGTGTGTGTGTGTGTGTGTGTGTGTAAATTTAGGCTATATCTTCAAGGATGCTTTCAACATCTCAACTCTAATTCCTACTGATAGGTTCCTAAAGCTCAGCTCTATCTCCTCTCAGGGTTTTAAGGATACCACTGAGGGCTCAGGGATCATTCTTAAATACTGACAGCTTGAGCCCTCACCAGATGATACTCCTTAAGATCATTAACTGAGAAGCAATATATTCACCTATCCTGGGCAAATCTCTTTTACTAAGGGTTATTTACTAAGATAATACATTAAGAATAAATGCTACTAAACATCACCCAAAAAATCTGTAACAGTTTACCACAAGTACATATAGTGCCCATGGGAAAGTGGGTTCAAGTTTAGAGACTACATATGGTAAAGGGCTCCTGCACACTGGACATCCTTTTCTTCCATTTATGGAGTGTTCTACAAGGTCCCTTAAAGCATGGTGAATCTACATCCATCTATTCTTGGTTCTTGGTGTAGATGCCACTGCCACTTGTCTATGGATTTTTTTTGTCATCACTGCCCTAGAGCAAGTACTCAGAGAAGGTGAAAGATATTTAAATGAAAACACCAGATGGAAGGTTCAATCTCATTAAGAAGCCAGGAAACTCTTTCTTTCATAGGTAGGGAATACAGGTTTTAAAGGAAATGACATTTCAAGTTGAAAAGGAGGGATGGGAAGGAGGAGGAAGAAGAGGAGGAAGAGGAGAAGAAAGAAAAGGAGGAGAAAGAGGAGGAGGAGGAGGAAAAGAAGACAACAATTAAGAGTAAGAGAATGATGGGGCAGCTGGGTAGCTCAGTGGATTGAAAGCCAGGCCTAGAGACAGGAGGTCCTAGGTTCAAATCCGACCTCAGTCACTTCCCAGCTGTGTCACCCTGGGCAAGTCACTTGACCCCCATTGCCTACCCTTACCACTCTTCCACCTATAAGTCAATACACAGAAGTTAAGG
>NW_025380324.1:0-8511 GCF_016433145.1 Gracilinanus agilis | reverse complement strand
TGGAGGGGATGTGGCAAAATTGGGACATTAATGCATTGCTGGTGGAGCTGTGAACTGATCCAGCCATTCTGGCTGGCAATTCGGAACCATGCTCGAAGGGCTATAAAAGAATGCCTGCCCTTTGATCCAGCCATACCATTGCTGGGTGTGTACCCCAAAGAGATCATAGATAAACAGACTTGTATGAAAATATTTATAGCTGCACTTTTTGTGGTGGCAACAAATTGGAAAAGGAGGGGATGTCCTTCAATTGGGGAATGGCTGAACAAACTGTGGTATATGCGGGTGATGGAATACTATTGTGCCAAAAGGAATAATAAACTGGAGGAGTTCCAGGCGAACTGGAGAGACCTCCGGGAACTGATGCAGAGCGAAAGGAGCAGAGCCAGAAGAACATTGTACACAGAGACTGATATACTGTGGTAAAATTGAATGTAATGGACCTCTGTACCAGCAGCAATACAATGACCCAGGACAATTCTGAGGGATTTATGGTAAAGATGCTACCCACATTCAGAGGAAGGACTGCAGGAGAGGAAACATATAAGAAAAACAACTGATGGAACGCATGGGTCAGGGTGGACGTGATTGAGGGTGTGGACTCGAAACTACCACACCAATGCAACTACCAACAATTTGGAAATTGGTCTTGATCAAGGACACATGACAAAACTAGTGGAAATGCGCATCGGCCATGGGTGAGGGGAGTGCGGGGGGGTGGGGGTGAAGGGGTTAGGAGGAGCATGAATCAGGTAACCATGTTAAAAATGTATATTAATAAATGTTAAAAAAAAAAGAAATGGTGTTTGTCCTTATTTTAAAGGTTGTAATACTCTTTTGAAATATTGAAAGAGTTTTTTGCTGTTACTCTATGATCATTTGTCTATCCAGGTTTTACTTTCTTATTTTCTTTACCAACTGGGATTTTGGGTTCACATTCTTTTAAAATTTATTCATTTGTTATGTTGTCATTTAAAAATATCAAACATTAAAAAATTAAAAATATATCCAATATCAAATTAATTCTTTGTAGCATAATTCAACATTGAATGAACTTTTGTCCCATCCCCCCTTACACAAATCCCATCCTTACACCTCGCAGAAACTGACCTGCTAGAACACACTGTACTGATGGTATCAACTCAATTTTAAACATCTCCTTTATCCCATTGCCCATGAGAGCATAAGACAAAGTAATATCTAATCATATCTCTAGTTGCCTTTAATTCCCTCAAGTCTTTTCAGGTCAGTTCAGGGATGAGGATTTCTTCATTCCTAGGCAATTATTTTCACTTAAAGAAAATTATCCCTACTCACATTCTATTGTGTACTTTGAAAGGTAAAAGCAACCCAAGTCCTCAAGAAGTGGTTAGTTCCTCGCTCCCCCATAATTCTTTAGCAAGAAGTTATTGACATTCATTCTTTCTTTTCAGGATTGAGAATCACATTCCTCCTCTCTTTTCCTAAACTGATGGCATCATCCTGTTTTAGGTCTGCTATGAATCATCTCTTCAAAAATTATCTCTTCTAGGAGGTATATGCATTTGGTTTAGTTATATTACTCCTTTCTTTGTCTTCAGTGTTCTACCTCTCCATGCAATATATTAGCAATTGTGATTTTATATTCTAAATGTAATTGCTTCATTATCAATGAGAAAACTGTGTGTCATAGAAGCCTTGACAATTTCTTCCCTCTCCTTCCCCATTTATCTGAGCCAATAATTTCTCTTAAAGTCAGTTTAAAGATTACAGTTAAATTAAAGATATTAAATGAATTTACAATTATTATAAATGTAATTTCTTTTATTTATTCTTTTTTCAATTACTTCCCCTTCTTTATCCTGTTGTTTTTACTGCCATTTTCATTATATGTATATACTGATACTTCCCAGAATTGATTTTGTATCCTGCTGCATTATTGAAAGTATTACTGTTTTAGCTTGATCCTTTGTATTTTGGCTTAGATTTTAAAGTAAATAATTATGTTTTGTGTAAAAAGTCCTTTTTTTGTCTCCTCTTTATTTATTAAACCTTGATTCCTCTCTCTTAACATTGCCATATATAGTATTTGTAGGACTACACTTAATATCCGTGGGGAAATGGAACAATTACTTTGATTACTGGGAAGGTTTCTAACATTTTTTTTTCATTACAGATAATACAAACTCTGGGATATCTACCTACCTACCTTTCTATCTATCCATCCTTTCATATGTATTTATAGGCACATATAAACATGTGTTCATATATTTATGTATAAATAAATAAGTGTGAATTAATGTTCACACATAACTTGACAAGATTTATATTTATAAATATCTACAAAATACACACATGAATGTGTATATCATATGTACATGTGTGTATGAGAATTTGTGTTGTATGAGTACATGCATACACACATGATATGCAGTTGTGAAGGAGATCGAATAATTGAGGATGACTCCAAAGTTGTGAACTTGATTAATAAAAATATGATGGTGCCCTTGACAATAACAGGAAGTTTAGAAGAGTAGTTGGGTTTTGGGGAAAATAAAAATATATTTTGCAAATGTTGAATTTGAAGTGCTTTGGAGGAATAAAGTTCAAAACATCAAATGTCCAAGAGTCAATTGATGATTGAGGACTCTAATGATTAAACTTTTCTGGAGATTATATCTTAATTTTTTAATTATTGTTTCTTAAATGGCAAAAAGCCATTGAGAGAGAGGGGGTGGGAAGCCATTTGGCCAGCTCAGAGAGTGGCTTGGAGCTTCTGAGCAAGCCCAGAGTCAAACTCTGAGGTCTCTGGAGGCCACCATTCCAGGAAAAAGCCCCAACTTCATGACACCTGGTAATTTATGTTCTTTTAATAATGCCTCTTTCCCAGGCCTTTCTGATTGGAGAAAGACCTCAATCAGGACAATAGACAACAAGACATCCATGTGGCAATCCAGAATGTCTGCTGATGCTAGTATACTCTTCCCCACATGGCATCTGCCTAGCTAATTTAATTACTTTACCACCCAAGAGAGTTAGTGTTTACAGATAAGTAAGGAGCTGGTCTCCACTATGCCAGTTTTTACATTCTAGATAAAGGAAATGAGGATCCTCAGAAACACACACACACACACACACACACACACACACACAAACACAGAGAGAGAGAGAGAGAGAGAGAGAGAGACAGAGAGAGAGACAGAGAGAGAGAGAGAGAGAGAGAGAGAGATTCATCCCTAAATTCAAATTGTTTGAGCTTTAAAAATCAAAAGGCTTTTTGAGGGTAAAAAAGAGGGACATAAATTAATATTAACTATCTACAGGATTTAAGAGAGAGTAGAAGTTGATATACTGAATTGGTAATCACATGCAAATATAAGCTTATGAACTTAAGAAAAGTGTAGAGAAAACTGGCAGACACACATAGTTAGGGTTAGAGTCAGACTGACCTAAATAGAGATAGAAATTCAAGTTGTCAGGGCAAAGATCAAAATTGAAGCAATACTAGGAGAAAAGAATAAAAATGAAAGAATTGGCTTGGAATTGCAAAAAACAACTTGATCTATTTAAATATGCTACTGATGCTAAAGCATGGAAAAATTTGTGGAGGTAAGGACATCACCAACTGACTATAACAATTTTGTTCAAAATTTTTGCTAATGATCATCAATTGCTATAATGAGGAAAGCAAAACAATTTTCTTAGGAAATGAAAATCACCCTGATAAATGAAGATACAAAAGTAGGTGAGGGAAATACCAAGTCAGAATATAAATTAGCAAGGTAGGTTGTATTGTGGATAAAACACTGGCTTCAACTTAGGAAATTTTGATTAAAGACTGCTTAAAACTATATTATCCTGAACAAGTCATTGTTTCATCACAGCCTCAATTTCCTCTTCCATGAAATGAATAAAAATAGTACCTACATTACAGAGCTATTGTAAGTATTGAGTGATATTAAAAATTAAGCACTTCCTATGCTTTAAAGTACTAAGTAGATGACAGTGATTATTATGAATATAAATTCATAAAATCTTTTAGCAAAGAATGATGGAAGATTTTGAGTACTTTTAACCAAGGTGCTTTTAACCAAAATAAGAATGGTAAGGAAAATAAATTTAAATAAAACTCAATAGAGATTCAAGTAAACAAAGATCTTAGGACATTTATTGATGAGAATGGAAAGAGGGCAACAAACATGGAGAATTAAAAAAAAATTACTACAAGCTTTTCACCATCAAGGACAGCAGAACCACTGTATTTTTAGTAAAGAAGGCAATCTCTATTTTTGATTATATATTTCTTTACAGAAAGGAAAAAACTCAGGAAAAGCAACTGGATTAACTATATAGTTTTTAGACTGTGAGAAGTTCTGTGTTATAGGTGACACAATATCAATGTCATTGAGGAATTCCTTTTCCAGGAAAATCAAGGAGGTAAAAATGCCAAAAATGGGGGTGGGCTAGGGGTGGAGAATCTTATTTATTACTATGTAATATTTATTACTATGTAATATTTATTACTATTATTTATTATTGTCACATTAATAACTAATGATACACAAGTCTGTTTTCCCAACTATATAAAATTTCTATGTGAATAATTTATACTTTCATTGAGGACATTATTTCTTTTTGAAAATGAGTGTTCCCATGGCCTTAGTTGGAAGAGTAGCAACCACCCATGGTCTTGTTCCCATTGCTGAATGGAGTAAAAGCTTTTTCCTTTTCAGTTTTTGAACCTGACTTAGTTGCATAGGCAGCCTGGTTCATCCACCACTTGCTCCCAATCCAAGGGTCCACCACATTGACACCACATAGTTCAGACACCTGATGGATTTTAGATCTATTGTAGATCAGAATTCCTGAGTTCAAGCAATCCAGCAGTTTCAGCCTCCCCACTTATGGTTATGACAGGTGGAGAGAACATAACTAGAACATTCAAAAAAGGACATATTTGATGGGAAGGGAAATATGTCATAGTCAACAAGGAGATCCCATCTTTATTCTATATTATTAATTCAAGGCTATAGAGAGCATAAGGTGCTAAAGGGTTCATCAGTCTCATTTCATTTAAAATGATTCACAAGGGTAAATGTTACCTTTAAATCTCTCTTCCATGTACTTGTGAAAAATATTTGGTGAAATAAATAATGATGGAGATAACTTTTTGGATAGCACTCTATTAGTATAAAATAACACATAAAAAGGGAGATGTATAGTGATAAAATATTTGCCATTGTCAAGAAATAGATTCAGTGGTGAGTACATGTTGAAGAATAGTTCCTTAAAGGTGGTAAATTTTGCAATGTGATTATGTTTACACATGATATTGTGCTAAAGTTAGGTACCCTATAGTGTTAGCCCATACATGTGTGTACATATATAGATACATAGAAATACCATGTATACAAATATTTATACACACACAAATATATATATAACATATATATTATACATATACTATATGACAGACACTACAAATGTCCACTGAATTGGTTCCAGAAATAAAGTATAGTAGGTTGAATTTCTTTTTGGAAAATTATGAAGTTTTTATAATCTTCCCCAGTTTTTCTTTGAGACAGAGTCCCAACTTAATACAGCCAATCTTCATCTAGAAATGTTGTGTTTTCATGAGTCTTAGAACACTACAAAATCTGAAATATTAAAGTTGATAATTCATAGGACAATGAAAGGCAAATGGTAAGTATGCGTTGGTTGCAATGTATTACTATCAAAAATAAACATGAAAAATGTACAAACGTTCTTAAAAAGAATATATGATCCAAAGAAAAAGTATGATTTTCATGTGAGGGGAGGAATTGATAACAGATTGATAAACAGCTAGCATGAATAGTTGACATTCTCAGTTTATCAGAAGAAACTTGAGAAGCTCCCAGAAGACATGTATAAGAGTTCTTCAGGGTTGGCAGGCATGTGATATTCAGGGTGGGTTTTCTTGTACATCATTGAAACCACATGAGCATTGGAATATTGAAGTTATGTTTTTTTCCAGAAATCAAACTCAGGTTCGCTAACACAAAATTTGCTAACTTCATGTCTTCCTTCTCCTTTTCATTCTCTTTCTTCTCATTTGTCCTTTTATACTTTCTCCATAAGCCTTTAAAAGTTAATGATGGTATCTCAATAGCAACATGCACTGGTTATTTTAGTACCCAAGTATACAATTCATCTATACTTGATGAGTCGATCTCATCCAAAGAAATAGATAATCTCTTACAGTCTTTCCTGGTTTCCTTAAAAACGTAACTACTGGAGCAGCTAGGTGACAGTGGATAGAGAACCAGTCCTATAAAAGGAAATTACTTGGTTCAAATATGACCTTAAACATTTCTTTCTTGTGTGACCTTGGGCAAATCACTTAACCTCAATTGCTTACTCCTAACTACTCTTTTCCCTGGGAACCCATACTTAATATTGGTTCTGAAGCAAGTTATTTTTTGTTAAGACTTAACTACTTAATCCCACCTCTTTCATAATACTTTACCCTGCCGTTGATGAAACAATACTTTAATAATTACTTTTGATGTCCAGTGCAGATCTGTATAGTTATTGTCTTGTTTTATTCTTCATTAGAATGTCAACTCAACTCCTTGAGGTCAGGGATGGTATTTCTGCCTTTTTTTGTCTCCCCAGCAATGACTGTAGTGTCTGATTTACAGATAGTACTAAATAAATGTCTATTGACTGACAGGACTGTCACTCTTTGGTCCTCAGAGTCTTCTTTTATAATGTAAAGTTTCCTACTGTCATTCTGGTGATATAGTGAATAGGAAACTGCTTTTGGAAGAATTGGGTTGGAATCCTTCCTCTGACTTAGTGAGCCAGAAAAATTCACTTAATCTCTCAGAATCTGTGATTTTTCTTAGCTAAATAATGGGAATAATAATGGCACTTACCTCGTGGATTAGTTGTGAAGATTAGATGAGATAATAATATAATGCACTTTTTAAACCAAAATTTCTATATGATCAGTAGTACTCTGATGACTATAGGTAAATATAGAAAAGAGTAACTACATGGCTCTTGGGTTAGAGTTGCTAGTCTTGGAGTCAATTAACTGAGTTTCAATCCATTCTCAGATACTTCTTAGCTGTGTGACTCTAGGAAAGTTCCTTTGGCTTGTTTGCCTTAGTTTCCTCATCTATAAAAATGAGCTGGAGAAATAAATGGCAAACCAACCCCAGTATCTTTGCCAAAAAAAATCCTAAATGGGATCACAAAGAGGGAGACATAACTAATCATCTAAACAGCAATGAAATATAGAAACTAATGAAACCTGTTTTCTCTTAATCACTGTGCAAGAGAAATGGGGGGGGCATTCTTCCAGTTCTCTTCTAGATTATGTTTATGCTTAGAGATCTGACTGCCTCTGAAATTGCAGCCTGAAAAGGGGCTAAACACATAGTTGAATATCTAATAATATTGGCAAACAGGCAAGGGTCACTGAGATAGTTTTATTGTTGAAAGTCTATTTTGGGGAAAGCAACTTGGTATAGAGGACAGAGAGTTGATTATAAATTAAGAAAACATGAGTTTCAATCCTATCTCTTTCACTTGCTACCATTCTGGCAATGAGGAAGTCAGTTAATCTTTTGTTTATCGGTTTCCCCATTCACAAATTGGTTGACTTGGATGGAACCGATGATTTCTAAGGCTCTACCCATTTCTAATGCTTATATATTTAAAATGATTTTTAAAATCTCTGCCACATATAATTATGAAAAATCAATGGAAATAAAACTAGCAATGTACTAGAGTTAATGCATAAATACATAAGAGACTGGATCACTTATGGGTGTGCTTTTCCAAATGGAAATCTAACAAACTTCAAGGATTTTTTTTTTACTTTAATGATTCTTACATTTTAGTAGTATACTTTATGGATAAATTGGGCAGCAGTATTTGCCTTTATTTTATCCACCATCATTAGTTGTCAGTATATTTTAAACAAATCTAAACAAATACTAATCCTCATTTTTTTTTATTATGGAGTTTATGCATAGTCAGAGACTTAAGACTTGGCTACTACATACCAAATGAACCAAATGGCGTTCTGCAATAGTTTTCCAAGTTTGTGGAAGAAGGGTGGAATGTGAACCAGGTGGGATTGATGAAATATAATTTTTTTTCTCAGAAATAAAACCTGAGCAGTAGAGCCTTTTAATCAAAACTTGAATTCTATCTTTATCTCTTCCATCTTCCTTTCAAAGGAAAATAGCTTGCCTTTGATAGTCAGGGGAAGTTGTCAGGCATTTCTGTAACCCACCCCAGTTTCTGGCATATCACAGTGAAATCCACATATTTAAAGAAGATGGAAAACTCAGTAATAGAGATGGGGGCCAAAGCTCAGAGGCCTTTGTTCTTTCTCCTGAAAGGAAGAACAAAAAAGTAGCTACTGAAGAAAGGTAATTTCTCATTTAAGAAAATTGACTTGCAAATGAACTTTACTGCATTAAAGTAGTTCCTTTGCTTTGGCATTGCCTATATTTATGTTATTGAATATATATA
>NW_025380323.1:0-1197 GCF_016433145.1 Gracilinanus agilis | reverse complement strand
AAGAGGGAAGATCCTAGCAATTTTGGAAAGTGTGTGTGGATGGGAAGATTCTGGGAAATGGTTATTTGTACAGCTTAAATTGGACTGAGTTTTGTCTAGAAAGAATGTAGAGAAAGGAGAGGAGGGGGAGCATTCCAGGCATGGCAGTCACTGAAAAGGCACTAAGACAGGAGATGGAGTGTCAGATGGGAAGAAGAGTGGGGAGAGTCAAGTGTGAGGGGGCTGGAAAGGTAGGAAGGGGTGAGGTTTGTCATAACTAAATTAAGCCTACAGGAAGGTGAGAGCACCTTCCAATTCTGGGAGGTCCTAACCCACGTGTGCTAGAGTGAGTAACCAATCAGAATTGAGGCCCCTCCCCCTAAGATTTCTATGAGAAAGTGTCTATTGTGATTGGACATGCAAATTAGGAGGGAGGAGCTGGAAGTGAGGCGTAAGTGACCCCTTTAAAAGGAGAAGATCCTCAGTCAACTGAGGTTTTGGGTGGAAGCCAATCTAGTGAGGCTGCAGGAGTGAGTGAGGCTGGGACTGTTGTGAAGGGGGACCTGAGAGAGCTTTGCTAGTTTGTGACCTAGAATGTTCCACGTGGGTAAGTTAGGCTGACTCTCCTTCTCCTCCCTTGGCGTTTCTGGAGGCTCTAGACTCAAGGTGGCCTCTCTTGCCTCTCTAATTGTAAAAGGCCTTGTGGCTAGAAGCCCTGTTTCATTAACCTCCGTACCCCAACTGCTTGGCCTCTAAATCCTTACCTGGTGTGGGCCAGAGTTTCTCTCTCTCAATTTCCCTACCTTCAACCTTCCTAATTGTAAATAAATCAACATAAAAGTTAATTTTGACTTGAGATTATTCCTTAATTGGGGAAATTTCCCCTGGTGACCACCTTTTAATATATTGAACCCATAAAACCCCCTTTTCACCCCTTACAGGTTGGGAAGAGCTTCTAAAACCAATAGAAGAACTTGGATCCAATGGTGTTGCTCACTCAGATTGTGTCTTGCTCCTGGGATAGCTTTCAGGTGTGAGTGTTTGGGGGCAAAGGAGCTGCTCCATGAGCTTGATGTACCTGCAGGTCTGTGACATCCATCAGTGTGGAATGTGGAGTGTGGAAATTCCTTTCAATAATATTATTTAATTAATAATAATAATAATTAATAATAATAACAATAATCACCCAACTCTTCTGAATGGGATGATTTCCAGGTC
>NW_025380322.1:0-1912 GCF_016433145.1 Gracilinanus agilis | reverse complement strand
CCTTACTTCCTTCCTTCCTTCCTTCCTTCCTTCCTTCCTTCCTTCCTTCCTTCCTTCCTTCCTTCTCCAGGTAGACTCTGAATTCATGTGGAGAAGAATCACAAGGAAGTATAGAGATAGGGAAGCTTAGGAAATAAAATCTATAAGTATTGAAGGAGAAAAAGATTTTGAAAACTGCTGAAAACATAGGACCTTAGGGTCTCTTGAGATTCGTACATTTGAAGATCAATTCTTATTGCAGCTCTTTTCCAGAGCTGGTTGCTTTCTTGCTCAGAAGTATAAACAAAGAAGATCCCTTTGGGGTAAAGTTTGAAATCAGACACTTTTTATAATCCTATACATGGAAGCCAATATCATGAATAGATATTTCCAGGCAATATATGAAGGGGCAAGATTGCAATCTAGCATTTTAGTGTTCAAAGTATATAGAGTGGTGCTTTGAAAGTATAGCTTTTCAGAAATTCCTAACAAATGGTTTGTGATTTAATAACTCTAGTTTTCAAATAGAACATGAGTAATCTCTGTGATTACACAAAACTGCCTTGCTGTTAACCTTGATTTATTGGCAACAAAAGCAATTAAACCTTCTTGGTATTACAAATGTTACTAGACACATTGTTGATATTTCTGAAACAAAATCTTTACTATAGACCAAAAGGGAAAAGTTCATTTTGACAAGAAGTCAACTTGAGTGACATTGAGTCACAACATTGAGTGGCAGGAAAGGAGGTGCTGACCCTTGGCTCTGGTGTGAATACTTGGGTTGATCTAAGGTTTATGGGATCTGGGATGGCAGTTGTTGCTGGGTCCATACTCCTTTGTATCTGGATAGATTAAATTTGTTAACTGACTTTGGACTATTACTTCTTGCCATTTGGGTTTCAAGATACGGTCATTTAAGGACTTTGTCCCCTGGATTAAGGTGACAAATTCTATCTAGCAGTGTGACAGCCATGTGAACATCATGAATTAAATAGCCCAATGTCTACAGTGCTCTGTGATAGTCCAGGTGTCCAAATGGCCAGGGCAGCTTTTGTCTCAGGCCATGTAGGTCTCTGATCCTTTTAACCTCTTATTTTTCAAGTGAGAGTCTATTGTGTTGCACTGAAATGAGTAGTCACAGAAATGCCCAGACTTTGCTACAATGAATGAAGGTGATCTGCCCCTTTCCTCTTCTGAATTCTATATCTCACAGAAATAGGTTGTATATCTTTTCTGCACAGATTTTATGTAATTTCATGGCCTCCTTGATTTGCTTTAATTCAGCAAAGAATCAAGAATCCCCACCCAAATATTCACTACTGAAACCTATTCCACGCCTCCTGGTTTATGCTTATCACTCATTTTCTCACTTGAGGGCAAAATCTGGTGTTAGCCTTGGATCTAATGAAACATCATCTCTATACCAGATGAAGATTCAGTTTTTTTTTTCCTTTATGTTTTAGGGGCTCGCCTCTTGAGGGAGACTTATCTTGCACTCTTAGCTTTAAGATCTGTGCTCAGGATCTTTAGGTTGCGGTTACTGGGGTTAGGGGTAGGGATCCTGTGTCTAGGTAAATATGACTTTACCTCTCTACTTTGTTGTCTATACAACAGAATTTTTCTGCATTAAAATTGGTAGAGGTAAAAACAAAATGAAACAAAAAATAGTTGAGGAGGTAAAAACTGAGATAGCTCAATTCATGGCTGCAATTTCAAGTGAATCATACATAGAACATAAGGAACTCCCACTTAGGGATAATATCAGTGGCTGGTATTTTAACACTATTAAGATGGAAACATGAAGAGTGAGGCTTCCCACAAAGCCCAAGGATGAGTTTTACATATGTGTGTGTTGGGTATCTTTATCTATATCTATATTGATCTCTCTCTCTCTCTCTCTCTCTCTCTCTCTCTCTCTCTCTCTCTCTCT
>NW_025380321.1:0-7739 GCF_016433145.1 Gracilinanus agilis | reverse complement strand
TCTTTCTCTCTCTCTCTCTCTTTCTCTCTGTCTCTCTTCTTCTCTTTGTCTCTTCCTCTCTCCCTCCTCTCTCTCTTTCTCTCTCTTTCTCCCTTTCTCTCTCTCCATGTATATGTATAGAATATACACACTTATACATGTATATGTAGAGATTATTTATTATATATTATATGCTATAATATGTAAAAAAGTAACGATTACCCCCCCTTTGGACTTGAATCTCCAGTACCTAGCTCATTGCCTGGCACATGGTAGGTTCATTACAAACAGTGGTTGACTGATTCATTGATTGATATTAATGTAAATGTTTATTGATTGCATTATATTAAAAAGACAGGACAACACGATCAGGCATATATCTCTGACAAAGGTCCCATTTATGCTACTAGTAGCTGGGTGCAGTGGATGTGGCATGAATATGGAGGGAGCAAATGGAAAATTCTTCTGGCTGCATAAATGGAAAGAGGGCATCCTCTTGAAGTTTTATATGATTATCCTCTCTGACTTTCAGGTCATATAAAAGGACTCATCCCTGTTGTATTTGCTAATGGAATAACATCCTGGGCCTAGATATAATCATATAGGGCTTAGCACAAGACTTGGCACATAATTGACATTCTGTTCATAGTTACTGATCAGCCAATGTCCCCCCTCAGCCTAAGGGAGGAAACATATTGTAAAATTCATTCATGTGACATGTTCCCAGCTAAGAAGATTATTTCAGAGAGACAAACACAAATCAGCTTCCTCTTTCAATGCTTTTAATTAAGTGATTTGTTTCAGGAAGAAAATGATGACATTTAAATTTGGATACGGTCTGTCTTTTGCAATAAATGGTGATTCAAGAAAGCTCTCCTCAAAAACATGTGACTCCAGGCATAGTTGTCTCATTAGTAAAGCATAATTCCCAATCATCATCTTTTTAATCAATATTTTCACCAAGGGGAGAACATTGACTAGAGGGGAAAATTGGGAATAAGGTGACATGGAAGCGATCCTAAGAAAAGCAGATAGGTCCTTTGATAAAAACAACTTCTATGCTACTCAGTTTTTTATATTGTAGCACAGGTTTCACCCTCAAGATGGACTCTGGAAAGGCTACCCACAAGTTCAAGATTCTCTGTAGGTCAGAATACACTCAGTGTTCTTGTTCATGAGCCCCCACTGATGTGTTTCCTTTTACTAGCAAGTAAGCTAGGCAGGTAGCAAGAGAATATGTTCAAAACAGTTGATTAGCTAGTAAAACAGCATAGCAAATAAAATGACAAGGTCATCCCATGGACAAGTGGGGTTCTCCCAAGGCTGAGCCATGATGTCGCCAGTGGGAAATGACACACACAGAGAACAGCCGTGACTAGAACACAAATGTAGAGACCTTGTGTGAGTAGGGTATATAGGGAGAGGGTGCATACATCAGGATCAGAGTTCCATTGCAGTTATATCAAACTCAAATAGAAATGGAGCCACCTAATTTGTATATAAGGATCTTGGTCAGCCACACATTAGCTTAGTTGTTTTTCCTTTTTTTTATTGTCATGTAAAGCCTACTTCCACATTGGTCATCATTGTAAGAGAACACTCATACCTCACCAACCTTCCTCCCACCCTAATAAAACCATAAATACATTGATGTGAAAGATGACTCCAACAGTTCTTTCTCTGGAGGTGGACAGCATTCCCCATCATAAGTCCTTCAGTATTGTCCCAGATCATTGTACTTCTGAGAATTAGCTTAGTTTTAAAATGTAATGTCATCTTCGTTTTATTCCATTTTACTTACTGTGTTAAGTATTCCCCAATTACATTTTAATCTGGTTTGGGTTGTACTTTGAAGTGTGGTGGGACACATGTTTGACACCTCTGCTCTACTGGGTGTCTTTATGAATCTTTACTCATCACTGTGATGTCTCTTCTGGGTGGCCCCACTGCTTTTAAGGTTGTCCAACTGTTCTCTGCTATTATGTCTTGGGCGTCAGTCCCTCGGGGCCATCTATTGCTCCTTTTTCTCATATACTAAAGAGCAACGGTTAGAAAGCCTCTTCCTGAAAAGTGCAGAGTAATGCTATGAGCCACCAGATTCAGGCAGAGAGCCAAGAAAAGCCATCAGAATGACTTAGAAATAATCAATCTATGCTTTTGTTTCATTTGGTCTGACTTGGTACTATTAGATCCTTTGTCCATACTACTATTATAACTTGGAAGTTCGAAAAGTCCTTTAGCTCCCAATAAATCTTGATTATGAATGCACTAACCCCCTTTCAAGAATTTGGTCTCTTTTCCGAAAACAAACAAAAACTCAGAGATGTTTTGTGAGAGGCTGGGGTCCATCATACCCCAGATGCTCCTCGACTGGTTTGCAAGTAAAACTAGGGACCAGTTTAGGCATCGCTATTTCCCTTCTCCACATTCTTGCCTTTTTAATTCAATCTGCCAGGAACAAAATTCCTGACTTATGTACAGTTTTCTGGTCAGCAGATAGAATCACTGGTCCTTCTGCTTTCATGTGAATTTGACCAGAGAAGCTCAGCATTTCTGTTTCACTCCAGCAGTGTCCTTTGTGCTTTGTGCTATTAAAAGTCTGACTGAGTTCTTACAGCTGACATGGCCAGAAGTGTACAGAGATTAGCAAAAGGTTAAAGACATTTAGAGCAAGAGTGAGGGTAATGAGTAAAAGTGTTTTGTCTGAGATGCCGAATCTTTTGAGATGAGTAAGCGCCACAGAGTTATTCTATTTAGGAAACTTTTCCCACAGATGCAACATAGCAGGAACAATCAGACAGAAAAACAATCTGAGAACTGGGTTTATTTCATCATCACTTTGTTTTACCTACCTCTGGGCTCTGGAATCTTAGGATTCAAGCTGGGTGGAGCCTTGGGGTCCATTCAGTCCACCCCCTTCATTTTATAGATAAAGAATGGAGGCTCATAATGGGGAAGGAGTTTGCTCACAATCTTAGAGGTAGTAAGTGGCATTGGCAGGATTTGAATCTCAAAAGCAGTTTCCTTTTCATCATAGCATAAAGTTGTAGAACCCAGATCTTAACCAAAAGCCTTTGAATGAATGTGATCTGCCTTGGATACCATGAAGGAATGTAAATAAATTGGCTCATAGTTGTATCTAGGAGTGCTACATAGTTTGAGACCCATGAGGCTTTGTTTCTATTACAAGCTCCTGTTTCCCATACATTAACCAAGCTGTCATTTCTGCTGGCTAGAGATATATTATCCATACTATAACTCATCAGCGATGTGATTACTTACTAGGCTCATAGTTCAGGGCATGGCTCCTTCTTGTCTGCAATAATGAGATGCAGGAGTTGTAGTGCTTGCAAATAGCCAAGTGAGTTCACCTTGACATTGATGAAATATCAGGGAAAATAAATCCTGGTCTCATTTTAAGGCAGCCTTGCTGAGCTTTTAGTAAACTAGTCTAAATTGCTGGAACCCTTTCAGGGACTGGGTACTTGGATGATGCTATAACTTAGGAAGTTTCCTCCAGTTTGGAGCTAGGAACTGATGGTATGGATTTAGACTGGACTTCTCAAGCACTCCTCAGCCTGCTTTCTTTTAATACCCCCAAACCATAATTGGATTTAGGAAAGGGAAGGGAAGAAGTATTTATTAGGCAACTATTATATCTCCTTTACAAATATTATCTCATTTGTTCCTCACAACTTCATGAAGATAGGTTCTATTATTATCATTCCTTTTACAAATGAGGAAACTGAGGCAGAGAGTGATCAAGCGAATTGGCCAGTGAGTGTCTGATGCTAGATTTGAACAAGGTTCTTCGCAACTCCAGGTCCAATGCTCAGTGCACTATGGCACGTGCTAGATGCTTGGTTTAGCAGGTAGATTGCCAAGGAAAGGGTTATCCAACCTTTTACTTTCTGAATGGGCAGATCTATAATTTCAGCAGCAATTTTGGATGAAGCACCTGATGCTCTGTGTTCAGCTATTTACCCCTTGTGTGAGAATGACAAAACCTTCTAGACTTTGCCTGATCTTGGGTAGCTTAAGCCAAAGAGCTCTGGCAATGAGGTTCTGAGCTACACGTAATGATTTCATCATATCACCAATGAGGAATCAGTCAATCAATCTATAAATAGTTGTTAAGGATCTTTTAGGGAAGGTAGGTGATGCAGTGGAGAGCTCCAGAAATGGAGTCAGGAAGACCTGAGTTCAAAACTAATATTAGACATTTACTACTTGTGGGACCCAGAATAAGTCAGTTCACCCCTTTTGCCTCAGTTTCTTCCTCTGTAAAATGAGCTGGAGAAGGAAATGACAAACCACTTCAGTATCTCTGCCAAGAAAACCCCAAATGGGGTCATGAAGAGTCAGACATGACTGAAATGACTGAACTATAACAAAAATGAGCCAGGGACTATGCTAGGCACTTTACAAATATTGTCCTGTTTGATCCTTTCAACAATTGTTAAGGTAGGTATTATTATTATTACCCCCCATTTTATAGTTGAGGAAACTGAGGAAAATAGAAGTTAAGTATCTTGCCCAAGGTCACACAGCCAGTATGTATCTGAGGTCAGATTTGAACTCAAGTCTTCTTGACTGCAGGCCTGGAGCTCTATCTCCTAGTTGCCACAGATTTAAAGACATATCAGAAGCTCAAATAATAACAGCCTTTTTAAGGTTTGAAAAGCAAGAGAGGCTAGGTGGCTCAGTGGATAGAGAGTCAGGTCTAGAGACAGGATCAAATCTGGCCTCAGACACTTGCCAGCTGTGTGATCTTGGACAAGTCACAACTCCCCTTGCCTAGCTTTACCTCTCTTCTGCCTTGGAACCAATACATAGTATTGATTCTAATAGAAGGTAAGGTTTTAAAAAATGATCTCTTTTCTTGTTCAGGGAGAGAAAAGCAGGTGGGAGATACTTAGAAATTTCAATGTAACAAATAATCATATATATAAATAAATTTAAAAATATACAAAAACATTCAAGATGATCCCTTTTTCACCAAATATCAGTTCCACAATATGAACACAAATAGTGAAGAGCAGATAAAACCCATTTATCCAAATTGGGAGCAAAATAGAAATTTGAGGGGGTGTACATAGGACATTATATGTCAGATAATATGGTGAAGGAGCTCTCCCATTGGAAGTTAGGTAACTTAACCAAGAGAGATTGTTTTGGATCTCACCCAAGGGGAAACTCCCATGAAGTCTCTAGTGTAGCAAGCTTTGAACAGGAACATGATGGTGATTGGTGGTTCTTCTCATGTCTTCCCCTTTTCATTCAGTAACCTGAAGTGGGGTTGGCCTCTTCCATCTTCTCTCAAAGATGGAAATCAGACGTACCCCAAAAACTTGACTTGAAGCTCAATGAGTCCCAAGGGGATTGGCCTTGAAGGATCCCAAAAGAAGACTGGTGAAGGTTGGAAGCTCTCTTCTCTTTGCCAACTCTATCCTGTCCCCCACCGGGGGAAGGGTCTTCATCTCCAAAAATAAAGAGAATCTCATACCAATGACTTTTGGGATGGGGGTTACATATATATTACTTCCTTTCATCCTTATGACAACCCAACGAAGTAGGTGCCATTATTCCTATTTTACAAATGAGGAAACTGAGGCTGACAATGGTTAATAAATTTCTTTTTTTGTTGTTTGTTTGTTTTTTTTTTGTTTTAAACCCTTAACTTCTGTGTATTGGCTTATAGGTGGAAGAGTGGTAAGGGTGGGCAATGGGGGTCAAGTGACTTGCCCAGGGTCACCCAGCTGGGAAGTGTCTGAGGTGGGATTTGAACCTAGGACCTCCCATTTCTAGGCTTGACTCTCAATCCACTGAGCTACCCAGCTGCCCCAGTTAATAAACTTCTGAAAGAGGATTAAAACTAAAACTTCCTGACTTTAGGTCCAGCACTAACCTTTATACCACCTACCTCCATGCAAATAGCAATCTTGCCTTCTGTCTGCTACTGATATTATCTTATGCTGTTTGACATTTTTTATTCAATGGATTAAGTAAAGTTATAGATGTCATTCTTACCATAATGGGAGGAGATGCAAAGCTCAGGAGGACATCCCAATGTTAAACACTAGAGCCAGAAACCAAGAAAAGCCTAGAAAAATCAGCCAAATTTAATAAGATGAAATTTTATAGGGATGTTAATTCCTATACACGGCTTCAAAAGCAATTGCAAATATGGGAAATGTGTCCAAATTTTACTTTTTGTGTCAAAAACATCTGGAGCAGATTTTAGTAGATTATGAGATCAATATGTCATCAGTGTGACATAATCGAAACCCAAAGTTGGCCTTCAGATTTATTTTGAGAATCATGTTTCAGATGGGGAATATCGCCAGTGTCTCTGTGTTCTGGACTCATTAGAGCACACATGGAGGACTGTGTTTAGTACTATGTGCCACATATTGAGAAGGACATTGACAAAATGGAGTGGCTTCAGAGAAGGCTGATTGATGGTCAGGACCCTGGAAATTAAAACAACATAGCATTTATATAGCACTCTGATGTTTGCAAGCATATTCACTAATCAACAATGAATACCCCCAAACCATAATCAAAACTGTTAATAAAGTATACAAATGCTCTCTGCTTTGGAAGAAGAGATGGGAGCTGTGGGGAGAGGGACAACTCCTTTGGTCAACAAAAGACAAGAATGTTTATTGATTTCCAGTTTTTTCTCCCTTCTTCTAATTTGTCATGTCTCCCTGTGGAGGGTCCATTTAGGAGACATTTTCATGTAAAGAAAAGCAATCAAAATCCTCAGGAGATTTTATACTCTGGAATTACTTCAATCAGAATGCAGTGCAGATAATGCTGGGCTGCTTTCATTTCTATAGTAAGAGAATAGTGTGTTGTGACAGACAGTCTTATGCCACACGCCTAGGCTTGATCTACAATATCTTTGAGCAATTCAGTGTCAACCCCCAATAGAGATGATGGACCATTGCTGCTGACCTCTTACTGTAACTCATTATGCTAATGTCATCTCTGTTCCCAAGTCACTTTTAAATGGAAGTATTTGACCTACATATCCTCTTTTCTTCACACTAAACATCCCCAGTTCCATCAGCTACTTCTTATATGGCATGTTCTTGGGGTGCCCCACCATCCTAGTTGTCCACCTTGGCTAATACCAAAGCATTTAATATTAGAATGAACATATACTGTTTGTTAACTGTTCATTTTATTAACATGAAATTCTTTCAGTGCATTCTGGTATATATGTGTATCTATATGTCTATATCAACAAAAAGATAAACATCTATAGCTATATATAGCTTATGCAAACTCAGACTCATGACTTAGTTTCTTGACTCAAGCGGTGTTCAAAGTAGATACTTTTTAAAACCACTGAATTGTTTGCTGATTGATATAAAAATATGCCCTAATCTATAACTTTTAAATTTGTGTTACCCATTCACTTAAGTGCCATGTAGGCACAGAGGCTATCTGTTCATGGGCTAGCCTTTCTTCCTTCAGGGAAAGAAATTGTTATGGCAGAAAGCCCTGGAAAGATTCTCTCCATTGGTACTTGCAGAGAGGTGGTAACAAGGGCAGAGATGGAGGTGGGAAGTCAAGTCAAGGCAACAATCATTTGCTTAGTGCCTACTACGTGCCAGGCATGTGATAAACACCAGGGATATAAAGAAAGTCAGAAAATAAAACAGTTATTGGCCTCAAAGAGCTCACAGTCTAATGAAGGAAACAACATAACAGAAACTTTGTCTTCTTCCCCCTTCCCTTCCCTTCCC
>NW_025380320.1:0-7870 GCF_016433145.1 Gracilinanus agilis | reverse complement strand
AAATGCACATAAATCATCAGCATTTCTATATATTTCCAACACATTAGAGCAGCAAGAGGTAGAAAGAGAAACACCATTTAAAATCACCCTAGACAATATAAAATACTTGGGAATCTATCTACCAAAACAAACACAGCAATTATATGAAAACAACTACAAAACACTCTCCAAACAAAACTGGATCTCAACAATTGGAAAGCCATTAATTGTTCATGGGTGGGATGAGCTAACATAAAAAAATGAACATTCTACCCAAATTAATTTATTTAGTGCCATACCTATCAAATTACCAAAAAACTTCTTTAGTGAATTAGGAAAAACTATAACAAATTTCATCTGGAATAACAAAAGATCAAGAATATCAAGGGAAATAATGAAAAAAATGTGAAGGAATGGGGGCCTAGCAGTACCAGATATTAAACTCTACTATAAAGCAGCAGTCATCAAAACAATATGGTACTGGCTAAGAGATAGAAGGGAGGATCAGTGGAATAGAAGGGGTTAATGATGTCAGCAAGACAGTGTATGATAAACCCAAAGAGCCCAACTTTTGGGACATGAATCCACTATTTGACAAAAACTTCTAGGAAATTTGGAAAACAATATGGGAGAGATTAGGTTTAGATCAACATCTCACACCCTACACTAAGATAAATTCAGAATGGGTGAATGACTTGAATATAAAGAGGGAAACTATAAATAAGTTAAGTGAACACAAAATAGTACACCTGTCAGATCTCTGGGAAAGGAAAGATTTTAAAACCAAACAAGAGTTAGAGAAAATTACAAAATGTAAAATAAATGGTTTTGATTATATTAAGCTAAAAAGCTTTTGTACAAACAAAAACAATGTAGTCAAAATCAGAAGGCAAACAACAAATTGGGAAAAAATCTTTATAACAAAAAACTCTGACAGGGATCTAATTACTCAAATATACAAGGAGTTAAAGCAATTGTATAAAAAATCAAGCCATTCCCGAATTGATAAATTGGCAAGAGACATGAATAGGCAATTTTCAGGTAAAGAAATCAAAAGTATCAATAAGCACATGAGAAAGTGTTCTAAATCTCTAATAATTAGAGAAATGCCAATCAAAACAACTCTGAGGTATCAACTCTCACTTAGCAGATTGGCTAAAATGAAAGAAGGGGAGAGTAATGAATGCTGGAGGGGATTGGCAAAATTGGGACATTAATGCATTGCTGGTGGAGTTGTGAACTGATCCAACCATTCTGGCTGGCAATTTGGAACTATGCTCAAAGGGCTATAAGAGAATGCCTGCCCTTTGATCCAGCCATACCATTGCTGGGTTTGTACCCTAAAGAGATCATTGATAAACAGACTTGTACAAAAATATTTGTAGCTGCACTTTTTGTGGTGGCAAAAAACTGGAAAAGGAGGGTATGTCCTTCAATTGGGGAATGGCTGAACAAATTGTGGTATATGCTGGTGATGGAATACTATTGTGCTCAAAGGAATAATAAACTAGAGGAGTTCCAGGTGAACTGGAAAGACCTCCAGGAACTGATGTAGAGTGAAAGGAGCAGAGCCAGAAGAACACTATACACAGAGACTGATATACTATGGTAAAATTCAAATGCAATGGACTTCTGTACCAGCAGAAAGCAATGACACAAGAGAGCTCTGCGGGATTTATGGTAAAGAATGCTACCCACATTCAGAGGAAGGACTACAGGAGAGGAAACATATAAGAAAAAATGCTTGAACACATGGGCTGAGGAGGACATGATTGGGGATGTGGACTCAAAACTACCACACCAATGCAACTAACAATTTGGAAATAGGTCTTGAACAAGGACACATGTTACAACCAGTGGAAATATGCTTCGACTATGGGTGGAGGGAGTATGGGGGGTGAAGGGGAAAGTAGGGGCATGAAGCATGTAACCATGTTAAAAATGAATATTAATAAATGTTTAAAAAAAACTGTGAGACTCTGTTTCCTTCCAATAAATTAAGAACTTCTCTTTACTATTTGGTTCTATTTGACCCAGATTCAATTCCTCTACTATACTCTCTATTGTTAAGAAACCCTTCGTTCTACCTTCATCTCTTTTTCCCACCCTCTTTCCTTCTCCTGGTACTCAAGGGAAGGACAAAATAAAGCTCATTAATTGGCAGCTTCTCTAGGCCTGCCTGCTTCTTCTCTTAATCTAATGACTCAGAGCACCAGTTGGAAGAGGAAGTTGTTCTCCCATGACACTTCCAGACTCACCCATTACCACCATCAGTCAGTAACCTCTCTTCCTTGAAAGAGTTTTTCATTCATATATACTAGTTGCGTTCTTATTAGTCATCTATTAATATTCAAATCACTCTCTTTTCCTCAATGAGTCCCATGTTCTGCTACATTTTTTTTCAAATCCTGTCCTGACCAACTTTAACATTCATGGGAATAACCCTTTGAACACCTTGTTTTCCCACTTTATCACTCTTCAATCTCAATAACCTATCCACTATACATCATTCCCAACAGCAGTAGTCACATGAGAGATATTCATATTACCTCTATGATTCAGAATGCTGAAATATACTCCTCCATTATGACAACCTTGAGGACAAGGTGGCACAGTTGATAAAATGCCATAACTAGAATCAAAGAATCTGAGTTCAAATCCAGCTGCCGACACTTATTAGCTATGTGACTCTGGGTAAGATACTTACCTCTGTTTGCCTCAGTTTCCTTATCTTTAAAATGAGCTGGAGAATGATTTGGCAAACCACTCTAATTTTTCTGCCAATGGAGCGAAATCTTTTGGTCTTCAACCGAGAAAAGAAGGCAGGAGTGGCAATCATGATTTCTGATAAAGCCAGAGTAAAAATAGGTCCTATTAAAAGAGATAGGGAAGGTAATTACATCCTGATAAAAGGCAGTATGGATAATAAGGAAATAACAGTACTCCACATGTATGCACCAAATGGTATAGCATCCAGATTTCTAAAGGAAAAACTGGCAGAACTCAAGAAGGAAATAGATAGTAAAACCATAATAGTGGGAGATCTAAATATTCCTCTAGCAGATCTAGATAAATCAAGCCCAAAAATAAATAAGAAAGAGGTAAGTGAAGTGAATGAAATCCTAGAAAAATAAGATTTAATAGATATGTGGAGAAAAATAAATAGGGACAAAAAGGAATACACCTTCTTTTTAGCTGCACATGGTACATTCACAGAGATTGACCATGTACTAGGGCATAGAAACATGGCAAACAAATGCAAAAGAGCAGAAATAATAAATGTAACCTTTTCAGATCATAATGTAATAAAAATAATAATCAGTAAAGGCACATGGACAGGCAAATCAAAAACTAATTGGAAATTAAATAACATGATTCTCCAAAATCATATAGTTAAAGAACAAATCATATAAACAATTAATAACTTCATTGAAGAGAATGACAATAATGAGACATCCTACCAAAATCTGTGGGATGCAGCTAAAGCAGTTCTAAGAGGGAAATTTATATCATTGAGTGCATATAATAACAAATTAGAGAGGGCAAAGATCAATGAACTGGGCATGCAAATCAAAAAATTTGAAAGGGAACAAGTTAAAAATTCCCAGTTAAAAACTAAATTAGAAATTCTAAAAATCAAAGGAGAAATCAACAAAATTGAAAGTAAAAGAACTATTGAATTAATAAATAAGACTAGAAGCTGGTACTTTGAAAAAATCACAAATGGGGTCACAATGGGTCAGATATGACTGAAAAATAACTGCATAGCAACAATGATGATGACAATCTTGTTTCACTTCTAAAAATGTCATTCAAGCTCATCTTTTGTTCACTCAAATATAAATAATCTGTTCACTACGGAATCCTAAATCCTTTTTCAATCTTTAAACTCCTTGATTATTCTGTAGCTTTTGAAACCCTTGACCACCCCAGGCTCATATGCTGCCAACCTTCTGGTTCTTCTTCTCCTGTAAAATCTCTCTTCAGTTTCCTCTGCATGAGTCTCCAAAGGTTCTGTCTCAAAAATTTTCCCCTCTCGATCAATCAACATTTATTAAGTGCTTGATAGAGGGGACAATGGATAAATCAATATACCTGGAGTCAGAAAGATGGGTCCAAATTCTGTCTAGCTACTTAGTAGATGTGTGACCTAGGGCAAGTCATTTAACATCTACTTCAAGCTCCTCATCTGCAAACTGGGGTTAACAATAGTACCTATTTCACAGAGTTGAGGGGATTCATGGGATCAGAATCTGTAAAAAAAATGCTTAGCACAGTGTCTGGTATGTAGAAGGTGTTATATAAATGTTTATCATTTTCTTTTCCCTCTCCAAAAGTGCAGTACCAGATGTTGGGGATACAAATACAAAAGTAAAAATAGTTTCTATCCTTAAGGAGGTTACAGTCCAGCTGAAGGAAACGTTTTCCTTATTTATACATATAAAATAGATACAATGTAATTTTGGTGAGAGGGCACTATCAATTGATGGAAGAGGAGAGAGAAGAGGAAAGGTCTTTTATAGAAGATGATGCTTGAGTTGAATCTTAAAGAAAATTAGGAATTTTGAAAGATAGATGTGTGGAGGGAGTACATTTAAGACATAGGGACAGAGAGTTCAAAGGCAGAGAGGGAGAAGAGATAGGATACAGGGTATGCAGAATAGAAGAAATGTCAGTTTGAATGCAATAAGATTGGAAATGTGAGTTGGTGTCAGTTTGTGAAGGGTTTTAAATGCCAAACAGAAGTTTATACTAAGGGTAATAGGAAGCCACTGGAATTTGTTGAGTAAGGGAATGACATAGTCCAATTTGGAAAGCTATTTTGGCTACTATGTGAAGGGTGAAGTGGAAAGGTGAGAGTCTTGAAGCTGGGAGATCAATTAGGGGGCATAGTATAGAACTGGTTCTATTTATGTTCATTATATACTGAAGCTGACAATGCAACCACAATTTGGAGAGATTCCCTTCCTAAAAGGAAAAGCACTTGTATGAAGTGCTTACTAACTCTTTTCTGCTTAAATATTAAGTTAATAGTTTTCTTTGTAGTATAATTCTGTGGATGATTTTCTTATCTTGTTTCACAAAGCTTCCTTTAAATTGGTTTAACTCACAACTATTTCTCTCTAATTTACGAAGCAATAGTGCTCATCTTTCACAGTGAGATTTGAAAAGATGAATTTATATTTTATAGTGCTATTTCTCTTAGTTATCATATCTCTCTATTTGGTAAGAAAGTCAAGTAACAGTAGACCTGAGATGCTTTCCAGGTTCTTTTGGTCTCCTTGTTACGGAAATTGATTGCATCAGTTAAACTTCTGAATGAAATTACTATTGTCATATCACTGTCCTTTCTTCCATCCATAGTCCCTTGTTTTTACCATTAATTTGCCCAGGGGGCAGCTGGGTAGCTCAGTGGATTGAGAGCCGGGCCTAGAGACGGGAGGTCCTAGGTTCAAATCCAGCCTCAGACACTTCCCAGCTCTGTGACCCTGGGCAAGTCACTTGACCCCCATTGCCTACCCTTACCACTCTTCCACCTATAAGTCAATACACAGAAGTTAAGGGTTTAAAATAAAATTAAAAAAAATTTGCCCAAATATGTCAATTGAGTTGTTTTTGTTGTATGCTATATTTTTTTCATTTTTGTTCTGTCCTATAGCATTGAACTAATTTTGATTTCCTGTTTTAACAGGTAGCTGATTCAGAAATGACTTTCACATCAGTACCAATTATATTCTGTGTGTTAAAATGTAATCATTTCATTTTTGTGATGTTATTCAGTATTCACCATATCTAGTTTCTTCTGTTTCTCCTCAGAGTATTCATGATCTATCAGCATGAAATATCAGTATAACCTACAAGTCTTAGGCCTCTCATTCTTTATTTCTGATCTATTTTTCCTTTTGGGGGCAGCTAGGTAGTATAGTGGGTAGAGTGCCAGGCCTGGAGTCAGAAAACTTCATTGCTCCAAATCGGACCACAGAGACTTGCAAACTGCATGACTCCTGGGCAAGTCATTTAACCTCATTTGCCTCAGTTTTCTCACTTGCAAAATGAACTGGAGAAGAAAATGCCAAATCACTGCAATAAGAAAACCCTAAATGAGGTCATAGAGTCAGACAACTGAAATGACTCAACTACAAAAATATTCACCAATCTCAACTATTTTCATATTGACATTGAAGTCACAAAGTATCAAGGTATGTTAGTTTAATCTGGAGGATTTTCTTGAGATTTGGGGGAGAATTATCTTTTCAACCTCTGTGAAAAAATGGTGCATAGATTACAATTATTTTCATGTGGGCTTTCTGAAAATATTTTTCATGGTGGAATTTTTTACAATGCATGATAAAACAAACTCTTTTTGGCATTCCAGGAAGAAACTGTGAGTTGAATAGACAATCACACTTCCTTATTTATTCTCTGCCCACTCTTGCCTAATCCTCAATTGATTACTTATAGGTGTACAGTTTGGATCCCCAGAGTAATGTCTATTTTCAAAGGTGTTACCGTATGGGGGCTCTTCCAAAACTATAGTGCTTGCTTCACACTAACAATCAGCGAGCAGACATGATTGGCTTTTAGTAAAGGCATGTACAAAGATTGCATACTAAAACTGGTTATTATACACCCTGCCACACATACACAAATGTCATCCTCATTCTCCTAAAAATGTAAAGTGTCTGTAGTACAAATGGTTTTAAACACAGGGTATGATGGCAAGGATTCACAAACGAAAAGAATACACTTAGGCAAAGCTATTCCCACAGTATTATTGAGCCTCAAAGACCCTTCTTTCCTCATGCAATCTTATCTGTAGTGCAGCTCTTGAATGACAGAGCTAGCTCCTTTTAATCTACAGCAAGTACTTTTCTCTACTTCCAGGACTTATATATACCCTGAGATAATTCTTGCTTTAGGTGACTGTCTCTTTGTAGTCATATATAAAGAGTATCTGTCTTTAACTGTACCTTGAATTTTCTCAGACTGACTCCCCAACTAATGAAGTATCTCTTTCTAGATTAGTAGCTATATATTGCTAGATACCATGGTGGTTGAGGGGAGGCGTGAAAAAGAGAAAATCCTCTTCCCATCTACCCCAGTAGATCAAGTCAAGTCAAGTTCTTCCCAACCTATTGCTTTCTCTTTGATTGATACAAATTGACTGGAATGTGTCTTTTAAGAGACACCCAAGAGCAAGGTCAATTGTAATTCATCTACTGACACTGGACCTTTCTGTCTCAAAGAAAAATCCTTATACTTTGAAAAGGGATAATTGATAATCAGGCATTTGTATATTAACACATTATCATATGTGATTACATCCTGTCACTAGAGATTAGGAGTCAATCCTCCTTCCTTTCCACTTCTTTTTATAGAAGCTATGTCAAGATGGATTCAATTTAGTTCTTTTAGATGACTGTCCATTAACTGATCATTAAATAAAGATCTATCTTCTGATGTTCCTTCTAGCTCTAGAACTAGGATCCTATGATCTCATAAAATAAAAATACTAACAGCCTTTAAAGCTCACAGATGTTTGAAAACTGCATCATTCTAAGAACTGCCTGTTCTTTTTTCAGTCACTTTTTTTTGTAATTATAAAAATGGAAGGGAATCTATAAAGGAGCAGTGGACATTTTCCACTTGTTTTTGTTTCAGTTTGAAATAATTCTTCACCAAGTTGTCAGCCTAGTGATGATGAAGCTCATTGTATTTGCCTAGGCCAGTGATGGGCAATCTATGGCCCATGGGCCAGATGTAGTCCCCCTGAAATGTTCTATCCTGCTGCAGTGACATTATTCCTAATCTGACTAATAGAATGAGTAGGATACAATACAATGAAACTTCAAAAGAGTTGCCTTAGAAACAGACTGACAGATGAGCATTT
>NW_025380319.1:0-4735 GCF_016433145.1 Gracilinanus agilis | reverse complement strand
GTGGCTGCTGGGAGATGTGATGATGGGGAGGACGGAGGGGAGGGGGGGGCGGCGGGCAGGAGGGGCTGCCCTGGGGGGAAGCCTCCTGGGCTGGCTGGTTTTTCAAGATGGTGGCCACAAAGTCACTATGGCTTCCTTTGCTATTTGCCCGGCGGTGGCGGGGTTTGCTGCGGTATCGGCCTTTGCTTCCTGGGGTCGATATTTTGGGGCTCCCAGACACCGGTGACGCATGGGGAGCCCCCTCCGTGCTGGGGATGCCTTCAGAGCGTAGGAGGTCTGGCCTGGGAGAGACGACAGATGTTACCCCGAGAGGCCACACTCGAGCCAAAGGATGGCACCTATAAGAACACGGCCGGACACTAAAGGGCAGCGGAGGGACGGCCGTGATCCCCTGCCCCGGCCACCTTGTATCTGAGGCCCACTGGAGGGTGCTGAACCTCGGAGCCGGGAGGCCTGTGGTCAAGGCTGGCCAGGAAGTGCCCCCCCTGTGCCCTGGCCTAGGCCTGTGAGGAAATTCTGGCCCTGCACGGGCCGGCCTGGGGGATCCCTCCCGCTGATTTGGCTGCGGCTTCTCTACCCAGGAGGCCGAGGGGTCTTCGGCCTGGGAAAGAGAGGACGGAACAGCTAACCCAGAATCTCCCCTGACACAGAGGAGGAGAGGCGAGGAGGCCCAGACCAAGCAGGTCCCAGGACGAGGACCAGGAGGAATAGGGCAGCCACAAACGGCCTCTTAGCGGGAGTCTCTGTAGTGGCATCTCACAGCCACACGGGGAGGCAGGCATTGGGGGGATTAAGGATAAGGAAACGGAGGCTCGGACAGTGGAGGCCTTTGCCCAATGCCACAAGACACCTGGGCGACAGAGGCAGAATTCAAACTCGGGGCCTCCTGACTCCTCCGGTGCCCTGCCCCGAGCCCTGAGGGTTATCCCACACATGGCCAGCACTGCTAGCCGGAGGGAGAGGCGCCACAGGTCCTTCTGGTCTCTTCAGAGGCCCTGCTTGAACCATGAGCCAGGAAAGCGCCTGCCTGCCCCTCCCCCCCAATATGTCAGGACGCCTGCCCTTCCTGGCCTCCCACTAGAACCTTCCCCACAGGCCTCCCTCCAAAGAAGGCCCATCAGGCCGAGGGCAGGGAGTGGCTGTTGTCTGCCTAGGGTTTCCCGGCAGCTCCGGCCTGGGAGACTGAGACGTCCAGCCCGGGCCAGGGCAGAACAGGAAACCCTCTCTGGCATCCATGAGGGCGCCTCACAGGCACTCGGGACCCAGACCTGGCCCAGGCAGGCAAGAGCCGCTGGGGCTCCAGTGGGCTCGGTGGTGCTGGAGAGAGAAGAGCGACCTAGAATGGGGCCCTGGGTTCGAGTCCTGCCTCTGCCACTGACAGCTCATGTGACCGCGGGCAAATCCCAGAAGCTGCCTCGGGCTCCGCTTCCTCGGGGTACTCTGAGCAGGGGGGAGCCGTGGGGCCCGGAACCGGCCAGGTGGCTCACCGTTTGGTGGGCAGTCCTGGCTTGTGGGCCACCCCCTTCCTCTTCATCAGCTTCTCCATGGCGTTGGGGTGGATGATGGGCCTCACGGGGTGCCGCTTGTAGGTGCCCGGGTACTTCTTCTCCACGGCTTGCTCGCGCCTGTGGGAGAAGGCGGAGCGTCCCACGTGAGCCCGGGGGGCTGGCCTGACGCCTGAGGCACGAGCTTTCCCCTGGGGGGGGGGGGGGGAAGGGGACGCTCCGCGCCTGCGCAGTCCTCCAGGAGGAGGGCGCCCCCGCCAGACACCATCCCAAACCCGGACCAGCCTGGCTGGCTGGGGAGGGGGGATGGGGAGGGTGTTGCGAGGCCGCTGAAAGCCCTCGAGGGACGCCTCGGATGCCCCGGGGAGCCTCGGTACGAGGGGTTGGGCCAGGAGGGTGGGGCTGGGGAGAGGCAGCGAGGCCCGCCCCGCACCTGAGGAGCTCCTTCTCGCGGACCTCGAGCTGCAGCATGATGGCGCTGAGCTCCATGTACAGGTTATTGGCGCGCTCCAGCTTGCGCTCGTAGTGCTCCCGAATGTCCAGCGCGTGCCTGCGGGGAGAGAAGGGGCTCGAGGCCGCACCGCGCCACGGGCGGCCGAGGGGCCCGCCTGGACTCGGAGCCCCAGGAGGAGGCCGCGTGGGCAGGAAGCGAGGAGACAGCCTGGAAGGCCGCACGGCGCCATTTTGGGGACGCTGAATCCGAGAGGGGGGAGAAAATCCGGGGAGGATGGGGGAGGGATTTAGCAGGCATGGGGGCAGCTGGCTGGGGACAGGGAGACAAAGGGGCAGCCCAGAGAGGAGACCTGAGCTCTTCTCGACGGCGCCTGATGAGCTCCTCATCCAGCCGGTGTATGCAAGTGCCCTCGCTTTTGATCTTCTCAAAGTGTTTTTTCACTTCCTCCCTCCATTCGGCCTGTGGGAAGGGAAATCAAGGCACAGTTAGAACCGTAGCTGCACCCAGGAGTCCTGGGGCGCCCCCAGCTGGGCACACAACGCCAGGGCGGAAGACTTTCCCATAGGGAGGCCCCTTCGATGATGAGAGAGAAGGGCGGCTTCCTAGAACAGCCTCACTCACGTGCCCGGAAGCTCCCACTGAATGTGGCCAAGCCCCGAAGCACAAATGAGGTCCCTTCTTGGGACAGGCCAAGTCAGAAATAATTTCTGCCTTCAAGGACTCCCTATCCCCGTGAGGCCAGGAACTGGTCTAGGAAGGGGACGCAGCAGGCCGCTCTCCTCTAATTTCTCCAAGAGTGGCCCAGAATGGTCCCAACGGAGGTGACTTGCCACACTTGCAAGGCCAATATGTGCCAGTGGCAGGACCTGAACTCAAGTCTTCCTGACCACAGTAATTACTAACATTTAGGGAGCCCTTACTATGTGCTGGGCCTGACAAATACCATCTCATTTGACTCTCACAACAACCCAGCAGGAGGTTCTGTCATTATCCCCGTTTTCCAGAAGAGGAAGCTGAGGCAGACAGAGGTACAATGACTTGCTCACAGTTGCAAGACCATTATGGACCTGAACTCAGGCCCTCCTGGCTTCCAGGTGAGTTCTCTCTTAAGGTCAGTTTGTCAGAGCTCAAAGCTCAGGTTGGGGGATTAGGAAAAGCTTCCTCCAGGCAAGTGGTAGCAAACTGCATCCTCACGCCCATGGGAGCTACCCCTCCCCCACCCGAGAGGGGAGGGAGGAAGCACTCCCATTGGCTGCTGGGCAGAGAGGAGGGGCATGGGACCAATGTCCTCAGGGGAGAGGGAAGGGGGAGGAGAGCAGGCTGCTCCAGCAGGCGTGCCATAGGTTCACCAGCACAGATCCAGGTGGAAGATACTAAGGAGGTCAAGGTGGGCCCCTCTTGGCCAAGACATGCTAGACAAGGAGGAGCGGAGGGATGTTTAGAAATGGGGCTGGGGGACAGCAAGGGGGTTCGGGGGACAGAGAGCCAGGCCTGGAGATGGAGGTCCTGGAAGCTGGGTGACCCTGGGTGAGTCACTTAGCCCCCATTGCCCGGCCCTTCCAGCTCCTCTGCCTTGGAACACAGCTGGGGCTGGAATGCGGAGGGGGGTGGTGGGGGAGTTCGGCAGACTTCTGGGCTCAGGGCAGCGTGCCTGGGGAGGAGCTGGGCCAGGACAGGGCCAGGAAGGGCCAGAGAGCCTGGGGGGTCCCAAGGCTTACCTGGGACTTGAAGTAGGTCTCCTGGGGTGTGGCGAGCACGTCAGCCGAGGCGATGTCCAGATGCAGAAGCGTCTGGCGGAAAGAGGGCCGGTTGCGGGGTTTGCTCTGCCTAAAGGCACAGACAGGCCATGAGCTCACGGGGAGGCCCCAGTTGGAGAAGGGCTGAGGGGGCTGGGGCGTTTTAGGAGGAGCATTCTCAGCTCAGCTACAGGCCTCAGGGGTACCTGGAGTCACGAAGACCTGAGTTCAAATCCTGCCTCACATACTGGCTGGGTGTGTAGCTTAGGGCAAGTTATTAGCCTTTGCCAGCCTCAGTTTCCTCATCTACAAAATGGGGATGATAATAATAGCTGCTACCTCACATGGTGGTAGTGAAGACCAGGGAGACAATAGGTGGAAAGTGTTTAGAAGTGGCTGGTCTTCGATGTTCAGTCACTTCATTGGGAGTTTTCTTTACTATTTTTTTAAGGAACCTTTTTTTTTTTTATACCCTTGTACTTCGGTGTATTGTCTCATAGGTGGAAGACTGGTAAGGGTGGGCAATGGGGGTCAAGTGACTTGCCCAGGGTCACACAGCTGGGAAGTGGCTGAGGCCAGGTTTGAACCCAGGACCTCCCGTCTCTAGGCCTGACTCTCACTCCACTGAGCTACCCAGCTGTCCCCCTTTACTATTTTTTTAAACCTTTACTTTCTGACTAAATAACAACTCTTAAGAAAGATGGGCAAGGGCTAGGCTGGCCCAAGTGTCTGAGACCAGATTTGAACTCAGGTCTTCCCAACTCCAGGCCTGGCTCTCTATCCACTGAAGCCCTCTTTGGGATTTTCTTGGCACAGATACTGCTGGGTGGTTGGCCATTTCCTTTTTTCAGCTCATTTGATTGTTGAGGAAACTAAGGCCAACAGGCCTAAGGAACTTGCTCAGGGTGACCCAGCTATTAAGTGTCTGAGACTGGATTTGAACTCAGGAAGAGGAGTCTTCCTGGCTCCAGGCCTGGCTATCTATCTAGGCTACCACCTAGTGGCCCTTCTGGCACACAGTAGGCACTTAATAAATGCCT
>NW_025380318.1:0-2769 GCF_016433145.1 Gracilinanus agilis | reverse complement strand
CTTCTTTCCTTCTTTCCTTCTTTCCTTCTTTTCCTTTTGAGACAAACAAGGCTAAATGACTTGCCCAGGATCACACAGCTAGTAAGTGTTTGAGGCCAGGCCTGAACTCATGAAGATGAGTCTTCCTGATCCCAAGCCCAGTTTTCTGTCTGCTGCACCACCTAGCTAACTCAGTATTTTTATTTCTGGTGGAGATCATTGATGCAAAACATAACCATTTATTTTTATCTTGAATACCTGGCTTGAAATATTTTTGAAAGAAAAAATAGTTATTTAAAGAAATAAAAAATCTTAACAAAACATTTAAGTATTAATAATATTAATAATGATGAATAATAATATAGGAAGTAACAATATAATCAAATAATATAATAAAAACTAATAACAATAAAATATTTTTCAAAGAAATAAAAATCTTAATAAAAAACATTCTTAAAGAAAAGACCAGAATTGATTGGAAAATCTGATTTGCAGGTCTGACCCTTCTTAAGAAGCTTCAGGGGCTCCCTGTCACCTCCAGGATCAAATACAAATTTGACTAATTGCCATGGAAAGCCCTTCAGAGATCGAGCTCCAGCCGACTGTAACACACTGATTTCTCCTTCCTGACCCTCGTTTATTGTTTCCCAAATGTCTGTCCTACCTACCTCTGCCCAAACCCATCTTCTCATTTCCAACCTCCATGTTTCTGTGCAAGCTGGATGACCGCCTGTCAGACATTTAACAGAGAGGATGCTTTTCCAAGTTTGGCTGGGATGAGATGCTTCCGAAATTCCTTCCAACAAAAATCTAGTAATGACTTAGCAAGTATGCAAATGGATGCTAATTAGCGAGAGGAAGGTTTTTTAGGTTAGGTCATCCATGCAAATTAGGCTGAGAAAAATTAAGCTCTTTTTTAAAAAAATCGAATATTGCAGGGCAGCTGGGTGGCTCAGTGGATTGAGAGTCAGGTCTAGAGACAGGAGGTCCTGGGTTCAAATCCCGCCTCAGACACTTCCCAACTGTGTGACCCTGGGCAAGTCACTTGACCCCCATTGCCCACCCTAACCACTCTTTCTGCCTTGGAACCAATACACAGAAGTTAAGGGTTTAAAAAAAAAATCAAATATTGGGAATTCTATCGGTCTCTTCTGTCCTCAGACCGGAGGCTGCTTAAGAGCCAGGACTGGCTGTCTTTTGCTTCTCTCTTTATCCCCAGCACAGTTTCTGGCATATCATAGGTATTAAGTAATCGTTAGTTGAATGACTAACTGATTGATTTGGAAGACTTTGAATAAGGAAAATTGATTCTCCCAGCTATTCAGAAAAATATCAGAGCATGATCAGGGGCAAACTTTGTGGCTGTCAGTATCTGTGGAAGAGAAGGCCCAGACCAAGTTCCAGAAGAGGGAGGTATTTTGCCCGTTTTGAATATTACGATTATTAGGAGAAATGCTGGTTTCCTAGACTGGGAGATGCATGAAGGCAGGGACTCTACTGTCATTCTCTTCTTTCTCCCCAGGGTTCTAGCACAGGGCTCTGGAGCTGGTTAACACATCATCACAGCCAGCATTTAGAAAGGAAAGCGCTTTAAAGTTTGCAAATGGCTTTTACCCATATTCATGAACACATTTGATACTAATGCTTGGGTGGTGAATGAATGAAGTGCTCAGTGCATGAGTCTGACTTTCAAAATTGTGTGAAGGAGAGAATTGGGCCATTACACACACACACACACACACACACACACACACACACACACACACACGCTCTAAATAAAAATAGAACCAAAGAATTCTCTGCTGAAACAGACACTCACTTAGGAACCAATTCAACCCTTTCTTTTCACAGATGAGGGAACTGGTATGAGCATGCGCAGCATTAGAATGATCGTTTTTGCTGCAAAAATGCAAATCTTTAGATTCCACAAACATTTATTAGGTCTCTCCTATGTGCAACATGGATATCTTTTTTTTTTAAACCCTCACCTTCCATCTTGGAGTCAATACTGTGTATAGGTTCCAAGGCAGAAGAGTGGTAAGGGTAGGTAATGAGGGTGAAGTGACTTGCCCAGAGTCACACAGCTGGGAAGTGTCTGAGGCCAGATTTGAACCCAGGTTCTTCTGATTGCAGGTCTGGCTCTCTATAGACTAATCCACCCAGCTGCCCTGACATTTTTCTAACTGGGAATTTCTACTTCATTCCTATTCTGTTGGCATCTCTACTGTTCATCCTGCGCCCATCATTCTAGGCATGGATCATCCCATTTGTTCCATCTGGGCATCCTGTTTGACAAGGACCATCTACATGTGTCATGGGAGGCAACCCCTAAATGGCCAATGCCCTCTCTGCTCCTCTCCTTGCTCTTGGACCCAGGCAAGAAAGGGTTAAACCGCTTCTCAGCCAGAGCCTGGCAATCGAAGGCAACTACAGAAGCAGGTGACCTGGCTAAAAGGGTTAATAGTATTTTGTTTTTCAGAACTATTTGTTATATCGAGTTAGTGCAAGCAGAGGTTGCCAGGGGCAGAGCCCCCCTCCTCTTCCCTCCCTCCTGACTCCACTCTCCCCAGTCTCTTAGCCTTTCCTTGATTCCTCTTTAATCCGATGACCTCAGACACTGGGCTTTTCCTTATGATTTCCTTGACAGCATCCTCAGACGATATGCAGCTCGACGCCAGTTGTCTCTCTTTTTCCCCTGCCCCTCAGGAGAGAGACAGCCTTGGAGGCTAAAAGGCACTTTGTGCAGTGGGGAGGAAGGCCGCTGTAATTTGTTCTGTGGTTTCTTTGGAC